>NW_027511104.1:0-28383 GCF_048772815.1 Callospermophilus lateralis
CTCCTAAATAGACAGATGAATTTTGAACTCTAAATCCAATATGGTTTGTAGTAGCTCTTTGAAACTTGACAAAATAAAGGAGTTCTCACTTTTGTCTCTATGATTTGTTTCTGCTTCAAGTAGCCCTAAGCAGAGACTGTGAAAAAGCACTTTCATTGAGAGGGGTTGCCAAGCTTCCAAGAAATTACGAGTTTCCGAAACACCAGCAACTATTTTTTCACCCAATATTCATGATACTTGGTGGTATTGATCGGTATACAAATCCCACTTGGCTCACCAAATTTTGTTCTGCTTGTTTGAAGCGTTCGTCTACTGTAGCAGTTTTTATATTTAGGTTTTCCTCTGTTCTCTCCTATATAGATAGATGAATTTGGAACTCTAAATCCAACATGGTTTGTAGTAGCTCTTTGAAACTTGAGAGAATAAAGTAGTTCTCAGTTTTGTCTCTATGTTTTGTTTCCTGTTCAAGTAGTCCTAGGCACAGACTGTGGAAAAGCACTTTCATTGAGAGGGGTTGCAAGGCTTCTAAGAAATAACGAGTTTCTGAAATACCAGCAAATATTTTATAAGGAATCTTGATGATACTTGTTGGTAATGATCAGTACAGAAATCTCACTTGGCTCACCAAATTTTGTAATTCTAGGTTGAAGCGTTTGTTTTCAGTAGCAGTTTTTATATTTAGGTTTCACTCTGTTCTCTCCTATATAGACAGATGAATTTGAAACACTGAATCCAATATCGTTTGTAGTAACTCTTTGAAACTTGAATAAATAAAGGAGTTCTCAGTTTTGTCTCTATGGATTGTTTCCTCTTCAAGTAGCCCTAGGCACTGACTGTGGAAATGCACTTTCATTGAGAGGGGTTGCCAAGCTTCTAAGAAAAAACGAGTTTCCTAAATACCAGCAAATATTTTTTCACCCAATCTTGATGATACTTGGTGGTGATGATCGGTACACAAATCAGACTTGGCTCATCAAATTTTCTTCTTCTAGGTTGAAGCGTTCATCTACTGTAGCAGTTTTTATATTTAGGTTTCCCTCTGTTCTCTCCTATATAGATACATGAATTTGGATTTCTAAATCCAACATGGTTTGCAGTAGCTCTTTGAAACTTGACAAAATAAGGTAGTTCTCAGTTTTGTGTCTATGTTTCGTTTCCTGTTCAAGTAGTGCTAGGCACAGACTGTGAAAAAGCACTTTCATTGAGAGGGGTTGCCAAGCATCCAAGAAATTACGAGTTTCCCAAAATACGAGCAAATATTTTTACACCCAATTTTGATGATACTTGGTGGTAATGATCGGTAGACAAATCCCAATTTGCTCACCAAATTTTCTTCTTCTAGGTTGAAACGTTCGTCTACAGTAGCAGTTTTTATTTTTAGGTTTCACTCTGTGCTCTGCTCTATAGATAGATGAATGTGGAACTCTAAATCCAACATGGTTTGTAGTAGCTCTTTGAAACTTGACAAAATAAAGGAGTTCTCAGTTTTGTCTCTATGGTTTGTTTCCTATTCAAGTAGCCCTAGGCACAGAAGGTGAAAAAGCACTTTCATTAAGAAGGGTTGCCAAGCTTCCAAGAAAGTACGATTTTCCGAAATACCAGCAAATATTTTTTCACCCAATCTGGATGAGACGTGGTGGTAATGACAAGTCCAAAAATCCCACTTGGCTCACCAAATTTTGTTCTTCTAGGTTGAAGCTTCCGATTACAGTAGCAGTTTTCATTTTTAGGTTGCACTCTGTTCTCTCCTATATTGATAGATGAATTTGGAACTCTAAATCCAACATGGTTTGTAGTAGCTCTTTGAAACTTGAGAAAATAAAGGAGTTTTCAGTTTAGTCTCTTTGATTTTTTTCCGTTTCATGTAGCCCTAAGCAGAGACTGTGGAAAAGCACTTTCATTGAAAGGGGTTGCCAAGCTTCCAAGAAATAACGAGTTTTTGAAATACCAGCAAATTTTTTTTCACCCAGTGTTGATGATACTTGGTGATAATGATCAGTACACAAATCCCACTTGGCTCACCAAATTTTGTTCTTCTGGGTTGAAGCGTTCGTCTACAGTAGCAGTTTTTATATTTAGGTTTCACTCTGTTCTCTCCTATATAGATAGATGAATTTGGAACACTAAATCCAACATGGTGTGTAATTGCTCTTTAAAACTTGACAAAATAAAGGAGTTCTCAGTTTCGTATCTTTGGTTTGTTTCCTATTCAAGTTGCCCTAGGCACAGACTGTGGAAAAGCACTTTTTTATGAAAGGGGTTGCCAAGCTTTCAAGAAATTACGAGTTTCCGAAATACCAGCAAATATTTTTTCACACAATGTTCATCATACGTTGTGGTAATGACAAGTACACAAATCCCACTTGGCTCACCAAATTTTGTTCTTCTAGGTTGAAGCGTTCGTTTACAGTCGCAGTTTTTATTTTTAGGTTTCACTGTGTCCTCTCCAATATAGATAGATGAATTTGGAACTCTAAATCCAACATGGTTTGTAGTAGCTCTTTGAAACTTGACAAAATAAAGGAGTTCTCAGTTTTGTCTCTATGGTTTGTTTCCTCTTCAAGTAGCCCTAGGTACAGACGGTGGAAAAGCACGTTCATTGAAAGGGTTTGCCAAGCTTCTAAGAAATAACGAGTTTCCGAAATACCAGCAAATATTTATTCTCCCAATGTTGATGATACTTGGTGGTAATCATCAGTACACAAATCCCACTTGGCTCACCAAATTTTGTTCTTCTAGGTTGAAGCGTTCGTCTACAGTAGCAGTTTTTATATTTAGGTTTCCCTCTGTTCTCTCCTATATAGACAGATGAATTTGGAACTCTAAATCCAATATGGTTTGTAGTAGCTCTTTGAAACATGACAAAATAAAGGAGATCTCAGTTTTGTCTCTATGACTTGTTTCCGCTTCAAGTAGCCCTAAGCAGAGCCTGTGTAAAAGCACTTTCATTCTGAGGGGTTGCCAAGCTTCCAAGAAATTACGAGTTTCCGAAATACCAGCAAATATTTATTCACCCAATATTCATGATACTTGGTCGTATTGATCGGTACACAAATCCCACTTGGCTCAATAAATTTTGTTCTGCTAGGTTGAAGCGTTCGTCTACTGTAGCAGTTTTTATATTTAGGTTTCCTTCTGTTCTCTCCTAAATAGACAGATGAATTTTCAACTCTAAATCCAATATGGTTTGTAGTAGCTCTTTGAAACTTGACAAAATAAAGGAATTCTCAGTTTTGTCTCTATGATTTGTATCTGCTTCAAGTAGCCCTAAGCAGAGACTGTGAAAAAGCACTTTCATTGAGAGGGGTTGCAAAGCTTTCAAAAAATTACGAGTTTCCGAAACACCAGCAAATATTTTTTCACCCAATATTCATGATACTTGGTGGTATTGATCGGTACAGAAATCCCACTTGGCTCACCAAATTTTCTTCTGCTAGTTTGAAGCGTTCGTCTACTGTAGCAGTTTTTATATTTATGTTTCCCTCTGTTCTCTCCTATATAGATAGATGAATTTGGAACTCTAAATACAACATGGTTTGCAGTAGCTCTTTGAAACTTGACAAAATAAAGTAGTTCTCAGTTTTGTCTCTATGTTTTGTTTCCTGTTCAAGTAGTCCTAGGCACAGACTGTGGAAAAGCACTTTCATTGAGAGGGGTTGCCAAGCTTCTAAGAAATAACGAGTTTCCGAAATACCATCAAATATTTTTTCACCGAATCTTGATGATACTTGGTGGTAATGATCAGTACACAAATCCCACTTGGCTCACCAAATTTGTTCTTCTAAGTTGAAGCGTTTGTTTTCAGTAGCAGTTTTTATATTTAGGTTTGACTCTGTTCTCTCCTAAATAGACAGATGAATTTTGAACTCTAAATCCAATATGGTTTGTAGTAGCTCTTTGAAACTTGACAAAATAAAGGAGTTCTCACTTTTGTCTCTATGATTTGTTTCTGCTTCAAGTAGCCCTAAGCAGAGACTGTGAAAAAGCACTTTCATTGAGAGGGGTTGCCAAGCTTCCAAGAAATTACGAGTTTCCGAAACACCAGCAACTATTTTTTCACCCAATATTCATGATACTTGGTGGTATTGATCGGTATACAAATCCCACTTGGCTCACCAAATTTTGTTCTGCTTGTTTGAAGCGTTCGTCTACTGTAGCAGTTTTTATATTTAGGTTTTCCTCTGTTCTCTCCTATATAGATAGATGAATTTGGAACTCTAAATCCAACATGGTTTGTAGTAGCTCTTTGAAACTTGAGAGAATAAAGTAGTTCTCAGTTTTGTCTCTATGTTTTGTTTCCTGTTCAAGTAGTCCTAGGCACAGACTGTGGAAAAGCACTTTCATTGAGAGGGGTTGCAAGGCTTCTAAGAAATAACGAGTTTCTGAAATACCAGCAAATATTTTATAAGGAATCTTGATGATACTTGTTGGTAATGATCAGTACAGAAATCTCACTTGGCTCACCAAATTTTGTAATTCTAGGTTGAAGCGTTTGTTTTCAGTAGCAGTTTTTATATTTAGGTTTCACTCTGTTCTCTCCTATATAGACAGATGAATTTGAAACACTGAATCCAATATCGTTTGTAGTAACTCTTTGAAACTTGAATAAATAAAGGAGTTCTCAGTTTTGTCTCTATGGATTGTTTCCTCTTCAAGTAGCCCTAGGCACTGACTGTGGAAATGCACTTTCATTGAGAGGGGTTGCCAAGCTTCTAAGAAAAAACGAGTTTCCTAAATACCAGCAAATATTTTTTCACCCAATCTTGATGATACTTGGTGGTGATGATCGGTACACAAATCAGACTTGGCTCATCAAATTTTCTTCTTCTAGGTTGAAGCGTTCATCTACTGTAGCAGTTTTTATATTTAGGTTTCCCTCTGTTCTCTCCTATATATATACATGAATTTGGATTTCTAAATCCAACATGGTTTGCAGTAGCTCTTTGAAACTTGACAAAATAAGGTAGTTCTCAGTTTTGTGTCTATGTTTCGTTTCCTGTTCAAGTAGTGCTAGGCACAGACTGTGAAAAAGCACTTTCATTGAGAGGGGTTGCCAAGCATCCAAGAAATTACGAGTTTCCAAAATACGAGCAAATATTTTTACACCCAATTTTGATGATACTTGGTGGTAATGATCGGTAGACAAATCCCAATTTGCTCACCAAATTTTCTTCTTCTAGGTTGAAACGTTCGTCTACAGTAGCAGTTTTTATTTTTAGGTTTCACTCTGTGCTCTGCTCTATAGATAGATGAATGTGGAACTCTAAATCCAACATGGTTTGTAGTAGCTCTTTGAAACTTGACAAATAAAGGAGTTCTCAGTTTTGTCTCTATGGTTTGTTTCCTATTCAAGTAGCCCTAGGCACAGAAGGTGAAAAAGCACTTTCATTAAGAAGGGTTGCCAAGCTTCCAAGAAAGTACGATTTTCCGAAATACAGCAAATATTTTTTCACCCAATCTGGATGAGACGTGGTGGTAATGACAAGTCCAAAAATCCCACTTGGCTCACCAAATTTTGTTCTTCTAGGTTGAAGCTTCCGATTACAGTAGCAGTTTTCATTTTTAGGTTGCACTCTGTTCTCTCCTATATTGATAGATGAATTTGGAACTCTAAATCCAACATGGTTTGTAGTAGCTCTTTGAAACTTGAGAAAATAAAGGAGTTTTCAGTTTAGTCTCTTTGATTTTTTTCCGTTTCATGTAGCCCTAAGCAGAGACTGTGGAAAAGCACTTTCATTGAAAGGGGTTGCCAAGCTTCCAAGAAATAACGAGTTTTTGAAATACCAGCAAATTTTTTTTCACCCAGTGTTGATGATACTTGGTGATAATGATCAGTACACAAATCCCACTTGGCTCACCAAATTTTGTTCTTCTGGGTTGAAGCGTTCGTCTACAGTAGCAGTTTTTATATTTAGGTTTCACTCTGTTCTCTCCTATATAGATAGATGAATTTGGAACACTAAATCCAACATGGTGTGTAATTGCTCTTTAAAACTTGACAAAATAAAGGAGTTCTCAGTTTCGTATCTTTGGTTTGTTTCCTATTCAAGTTGCCCTAGGCACAGACTGTGGAAAAGCACTTTTTATGAAAGGGGTTGCCAAGCTTTCAGAAGAAATACGAGTTTCCGAAATACCAGCAAATATTTTTTCACACAATGTTCATCATACGTTGTGGTAATGACAAGTACACCAAATCCCACTTGGCTCACCAAATTTTGTTCTTCTAGGTTGAAGCGTTCGTTTACAGTCGCAGTTTTTATTTTTAGGTTTCACTGTGTCCTCTCCAATATAGATAGATGAATTTGGAACTCTAAATCCAACATGGTTTGTAGTAGCTCTTTGAAACTTGACAAAATAAAGGAGTTCTCAGTTTTGTCTCTATGGTTTGTTTCCTCTTCAAGTAGCCCTAGGTACAGACGGTGGAAAAGCACGTTCATTGAAAGGGTTTGCCAAGCTTCTAAGAAATAACGAGTTTCCGAAATACCAGCAAATATTTATTCTCCCAATGTTGATGATACTTGGTGGTAATGATCAGTACACAAATCCCACTTGGCTCACCAAATTTTGTTCTTCTAGGTTGAAGCGTTCGTCTACAGTAGCAGTTTTTATATTTAGGTTTCCCTCTGTTCTCTCATATATAGACAGATGAATTTGGAACTCTAAATCCAATATGGTTTGTAGTAGCTCTTTGAAACATGACAAAATAAAGGAGATCTCAGTTTTGTCTCTATGACTTGTTTCCGCTTCAAGTAGCCCTAAGCAGAGCCTGTGTAAAAGCACTTTCATTCTGAGGGGTTGCCAAGCTTCCAAGAAATTACGAGTTTCCGAAATACCAGCAAATATTTATTCACCCAATATTCATGATACTTGGTCGTATTGATCGGTACACAAATCCCACTTGGCTCAATAAATTTTGTTCTGCTAGGTTGAAGCGTTCGTCTACTGTAGCAGTTTTTATATTTAGGTTTCCCTCTTTTCTCTCCTATATAGATAGATGAATTTGGAACTCTAAATCCAACATGGTTTTCAGTAGCTCTTTGAAACTTAACAAAATAAAGTAGTTCTCCGTTTTGTCTCTATGTTTTGTTTCCTGTTCAAGTAGTCCTAGGCACAGACTGTGGAAAAGCACTTTCATTGAGAGGGGTTGCCAAGCTTCTAAGAAATAACGAGTTTCCGAAATACCAGCAAATATTTTTTCACCCAATCTTGATGATACTTGGTGGTAATGATCAGTACACAAATCCCACTTGGCTCACCAAATTTTCTTCTTCTATGTTGAAGCGTTTGTTTACAGTAGCAGTTTTAATATTTAGGTTTCACTCTGTTCTCTCCTATATAGACAGATGAATTTGGAACCGTAAATCCAATATCGTTTGTAGTAGATTTTTGAAACTTGACAAAATAAAGGAGTTCCCAGTTTTGTCTCTATGATTTGTTTCCGCTTAAAGCAGCCCTAAGCAGAGACTGTGGAAAAGCACTTTCATTGAGAGGGATTGCCAAGCTTCCAAGAAATAACGAGTTTCAGAAATACCAGCAAATATTTTTTTACCCAATGTTGATGATAATTGGTGGTAATGATCAGTACACAAATCCCACTTGGCTCATCAAATTTTGTTCTTCTAGGTTGAAGCGTTCGTCTACTAGAACATTTTTTATATTTAGGTTTCACTCTGTTCTCTGCTATATCGATAGATGAATTTGGAACTCTAAATTCAACATGGTTTGTAGTAGCTCTTTGAAACTTGAGAAAATAAAGGAGTTCTCAGTTTTGTCTCTATGGTTTGTTTCCTCTTCAAGTAGCCCTAGGCACAGACGGTGGAAAAGCACTTTCATTGAGAGGGTTTGCCAAGCTTCTAAGAAATAACGAGTTTCTGAAATAACAGCAAATATTTTTTCACCCAATGTTGATGATACTTGGTGGTAATGATCAGTACACAAATCCCACTTGGCTCACCAAATTTTGTTCTTCTAGGTTGAAGCGTTCGTCTACAGTAGCAGTTTTTATATTTAGGTTTCCCTCTGTTCTCTCCTATATAGATAGATGAATTTGGAACTCTAAATCCAACATGGTTTGCAGTAGCTATTTGAAACTTGACAAAATAAAGTAGTTCCCCGTTTTGTCTCTATGTTTTGTTTCCTGTTCAAGTAGTCCTAGGCACAGACTGTGGAAAAGCACTTTCATTGAGAGGGGTTGCCAAGCTTCTAAGAAATAACGAGTTTCCGAAATACCAGCAAATATTTTTTCACCGAATCTTGATGATACTTGTGGTAATGATCTGTACACAAATCCCACTTGGCTCACCAAATTTTGTTCTTCTAGGTTGAAGCTTTTGTTTTCAGTAGCAGTTTTTATATTTAGGTTTCCCTCTGTTCTCTCCTATATAGACAGATGAATTTGGAACTCTAAATTCAATATGGTTTGTAGTAGCTCTTTGAAACTTGACAAAATAAAGGAGTTCTCAGTTTTGTCTCTATGATTTGTTTCCGCTTCAAGTAGCCCTAAGCAGATACTGTGGAAAAGCACTTTCATTGAGAGGGGTTGCCAAGCTTCCAAGAAATTACGAGTTTCCAAAATGCCAGCAAATATTTTTAAACCCAATCTTGTGATACTTGGTGGTAATGATCGGTACACAAATCCCACTTGGCTCACAAAATTTTCTTCTTCTAGGTTGAAGCGTTCGTATACAGTATCAGTTTTTATATTTAGGTTTCACTCTATTCTCTGCTATATAGATAGATGAATTTGGAACTCTAAATAAAACATGGTTTGTAGTAGCTCTTTGAAACTTGAGAGAATAAAGGAGTTCTCAGTTTTGTCTCTATGGTTTGTTTCCTCTTCAAGTAGCCGTAGGTACAGATGGTGGAAAAGCACTCTCATTGAGAGGGTTTGCCAATCTTCTAAGAAATAACGAGTGTCCGAAATACCAGCAAATATTTTTTCACCCAATGTTGATGATACTTGGTGGTAATGATCAGTACACAAATCCCACTTGGCTCACAAAATTTTGTTCTTCTAGGTTGAAGCGTTCGTCTACTGTTGCACTTTTTATATTTAGGTTTTCCTCTATTCCTCTCCTATATGGATAGATGAATTTGGAACTCTAAATCCAACATGGTTTGAAGTAGCTCCTGGAAACTTGACAAAATAAAGTAGTTCTATGTTTTGTCTCTATGTTTTGTTTCCTCTTCAAGTAGACCTAGGCACAGAGTTTTGAAAAGCAATTTCATTGAGTGCGGTTGCCAAGCTTCTAAGAAATAACGAGTTTCTGAAATACCAGCAAATACTTTTTCACCGAATCTTCATGATACTTGGTGGTAATGATCAGTACACAAATCCCACTTGGCTCACCAAATTTTGTTCTTCTAGGTTGAAGCTTTCGTTTACAGTAGCAGTTTTTATTTTTAGGTTTCACTCTGTTCTCTCCGATATAGATAGATGAATTTGGAACACTAAATCCAACATGGTTTGTAGTAGCTCTTTGAAACTTGACAAAATAAAGGAGTTCTCAGTTTTGTCTCTATGGATTGTTTCGTCTTAAAGTAGCCCTAGGCACTGACTGTGGAAATGCACTTTCATTGAGAGGGGTTGCCAAGCCCCTAAGAAAAAATGAGTTTCCGAAATACCAGCAAATATTTTTTCACCCAATCTTGATGATACTTGGTGGTGATGATCGGTACAAAATCCGACTTGGCTCTCCAAATTGTCTTCTTCTAGGTTGAAGCGTTCGTCTACTGTAGCAGTTTTTATTTTTAGGTTTTTCTCTGTTCTCTCCTATATAGATAGATGAATTTGGAACTCTAAATCAAACATGGTTTGCAGTAGCTCTTTGAAACTTGACAAAATAAGCTAGTTCTCAGTTTTGTGTCTATGTTTTGTTTCCTGTTCAAGTAGTGCTAGGCACAGACTGTGGAAAAGCACTTTCATTGAGAGGGGTTGCCAAGCATCCAAGAAATTACGAGTTTCCAAAATACCAGCAAATATTTTTACACCCAATCTTGATGATACTTGGTGGTAATGATCGGTACACAAATCCCACTTGGCACACCAAATTTTCTTCTTCTAGGGTGAAGCGTTCGTCTTCAGTAGCAGTTTTTATATTTAGGTTTCACTCTATTCTCTGCTATATAGATAGATGAATTTGGAACTCTAAATCCAACATGGTTTGTAGTAGCTCTTTGAAACTTGACAAAATAAAGTAGTTCTCAGATTTTTCTCTATGGTTTGTTTCCTCTTCAAGTTGCCCTAAGCATAGACTGTGGAAAAGCACTTTCATTGAGAGGGGTTGCCAAGCTTCCAAGAAATTACGAGTTTCAGAAATACCAGCAAATATTTTTTTACCCTATGTTGATGATACTTGGTGGTAATGATCAGTACACAAATCCCACTTGGCTCATCAAATTTTGTTCTTCTAGGTTGAAGCGTTCGTCTACTAGAACATTTTTTATATTTAGGTTTCACTCTGTTCTCTGCTATATCGATAGATGAATTTGGAACTCTAAATCCAACATGGTTTGTAGTAGCGCTTTGAAACTTGAGAAAATAAAGGAGTTCTCAGTTTTGTCTCTATGGTTTGTTTCCTCTTCAAGTAGCCCTAGGCACAGACGGTGGAAAAGCACTTTCATTGAGATTGTTTGCCAAGCTTCTAAGAAATAACGAGTTTCCGAAATACCAGCAAATATTTTTTCACCCAATGTTGATGATACTTGGTGGTAATGATCAGTACACAAATCCCACTTGGCTCACCAAATTTTGTTCTTCTAGGTTGAAGCGTTCGTCTACAGTAGCAGTTTTTATATTTAGGTTTCCCTCTGTTCTCTCCTATATAGACAGATGAATTTGTAACTCTAAATCCAACATGGTTTGCAGTAGCTATTTGAAACTTGACAAAATAAAGTAGTTCTCCTTTTTGTCTCTATGTTTTGTTTCCTGTTCAAGTAGTCCTAGGCACAGACTGTGGAAAAGCACTTTCATTGAGAGGGGTTGCCAAGCTTCTAAGAAATAACGAGTTTCCGAAACACCAGCAAATATTTTTTCACCGTATCTTGATGATACTTGGTGGTAATGATCAGTACACAAATCCCACTTGGCTCACCAAATTTTGTTCTTCTAGGTTGAAGCGTTTGATTTCAGTAGCAGTTTTTATATTTAGGTTTGACTCTGTTCTCTCCTATATAGACAGATGAATTTGGAACTCTGAATCCATTATCGTTTGTAGTAGCTCTTTGAAACTTGACAAAATAAAGGAGTTCTCAGTTTTGTCTCTATGATTTGTTTCCGCTTCAAGTAGCCCTAAGCAGAGACTGTGGAAAAGCACTTTCATTGAGAGGGGTGGCCAAGCTCCAAGAAATTACGAGTTTCCCAAATGCCAGCAAATATTTTTACACCCAATCTTGTGATACTTGGTGGTAATTATAGGTACACAAATCCCACTTGGCTCACCAAATTTTCTTCCTCTAGGTTGAAGCGTTCGTATACAGTATCAGTTTTTATATTTAGGTTTCACTCTATTCTCTGCTATATAGATAGATGAATTTGGAACTCTAAATCCAACATGGTTTGTAGTAGCTCTTTGAAACTTGAGAAAATAAAGGAGTTCTCAGTTTTGTCTCTATGGTTTGTTTCCTCTTCAGATAGCCCTAGGCACTGACGGTGGAAATGCACTCTCATTGAGAGGGTTTGCCAAGCTTCTAAGAAATAACAAGTGTCCGAAATACCAGCAAATATTTTTTCACACAATGTTGATGATACTTGGTGGTAATGATCAGTCCACAAATCCCACTTGGCTCACCAAATTTTGTTCTTCTAGGTTGAAGCGTTCGTCTACTGTTGCAGTTTTTATATTTAGGTTTTCCTCTGTTCTCTCCTATATAGATAGATGCATTTGGTACACTAAATCCAACATGGTTTGCAGTAGCTCTTTGAAACTTGACAAAATAAAGGACTTCTCAGTTTTGTCTCTATGGATTGTTTCCTCTTCAATAGCCCTAGGCACTGACTTTGGAAATGCACTTTCATTGAGAGGGGTTGCCAAGCTTCCAAGAAATAACGAGTTTCCGAAATACCAGCAAATACTTTTTCACCGAATCTTGATGATACTTTGTGGTAATGATCAGTACACAAATCCCACTTGGCTCACCAAATTTTGTTCTTCTAGGTTGAAGCGTTCGTTTACAGTAGCAGTTTTTATTTTTATTTTCCCTCTGTTGTCTCCTATATAGATAGATGAATTTGGAACACTAAATCCAACATGGTTTGTAGTAGCTCTTTGAAACTTGACAAAATAAAGGAGTTCTCAGTTTTGTCTCTATGGATTGTTTCCTCTTCAATAGCCCTAGGCACAGAGTGCGGAAAAGCACTTTCATTGAGTGGGGTTGCCAAGCTTCTAAGAAATAACGAGTTTCCGAAATACCAGCAAATACTTTTTCAACGAATCTTGATGATACTTGATGGTAATGATCAGTACACACATCCCACTTGGCTCACCAAATTTTGTTCTTCTAGTTTGAAGCGTTCGTCTACTAGAACATTTTTTATATTTAGGTTTCACTCTGTTCTCTGCTATATCGATAGATGAATTCGGAACTCTAAATCCAACATGGTTTGTAGTAGCTCTTGGAAACTTGACAAAATAAAGTAGTTCTCAGATTTGTCTCTTTGGTTTGTTTCCTCTTCAAGTAGCAATAAGCATAGACTGTGGAAAAGCACTTTCATTGAGAGGGGTTGCCAAGCTTCCAAGAAATTACGAGTTTTCGAAATACCAGCAAATATTTTTTTACCCAATGTTGATGATACTTGGTGGTAATGATCAGTACACAAATCCCACATGGCTCATCAAATTTTGTTCTTCTAGTTTGAAGCGTTCGTCTACTAGAACATTTTTTATATTTAGGTTTTCACTCTGTTCTCTGCTATATCGATAGATGAATTCGGAACTCTAAATCCAACATCGTTTGTAGTAGCTCTTTGAAACTTGAGAAAATAAAGGAGTTCTCAGTTTTGTCTCTATGGTTTGTTTCCTCTTCAAGTAGCCGTAGGCACAGACGGTGGAAAAGCACTTTCATTGAGAGGGTTTGCCAAGCTTCTAAGAAATAACGAGTTTCCGAAATACCAGCAAATATTTTTTCACCCAATGTTGATGATACTTGGTGGTAATGATCAGTACACAAATCCCACTTGGCTCACCAAATTTTGTTCTTCTAGCTTGTAGCGTTCGTCTACAGTAGCAGTTTTTAAATTTAGGTTTTCCTCTGTTCTCTCCTATATAGACAGATGAATTTGGAACTTTAAATCCAATATCGTTTGTAGTAGCTCTTTGAAACTTGACAAAATAAAGGAGTTCTCAGTTTTGTCTCTATGATTTGTTTCCGCTTTAAGCAGCCCTAAGCAGAGACTGTGGAAAAGCACTTTCATTGAGAGGTGTTGCCAAGCTTCCAAGAAATTACGAGTTTCCAAAATGCCAGCAAAAATTTTTACACCCAATCTTGTGATAGTTGTTGGTAATGATCGGTACACAAATCCCACTTGGCTCACCAAATTTTCTTCTTCTAGGTTGAAGCGTTTGTATACAGTATCAGTTTTTATATTTAGGTTTCACTCTATACTCTGCTATATAGATAGATGAATTTGGAACTCTAAATCCAACATGGTTTGTAGTAGCTCTTTGAAACTTGATAAAATAAAGAAGTTCTCAGTTTTGTCTCTATGTTTTGTTTCCTCTTCAAGTAGGCCTAGGCACTGACTGTGGAAAAGCACTTTCATTGAGGGGGGTTGCCAAGTTTCCAAGAAATTACGAGTTTCCGAAATACAAGCAAATATTTTTTAACCCAATCTTGATGATACTTGGTGGTGATGATCAGTACACAAATCCCACTTGACTCACCAAATTTTGTTCTGCTAGGTTGACGCGTTCCTCTACAGTAGCAGTTTTTAATTTTAGGTTTCACTCTGTTCTCTCCTATATAGATAGATGAATTTGGAACTCTAAATCCAACATGGTTTGTAGTAGCTCTTTGAAACTTGACAAAATAAAGGAATTCTCTTTTTTGTCTCTATGGTTTGTTTCCTCTTTAAGTAGCCCTGGCACTGACTGTGGAAAAGCACTTTCATTGAGAGGGGTTGCCAAGCTTCTAAGAAATAACGAGTTTCTGAAATACTAGCAAATATTTTTTCACCCAATCTTGATGATACTTGGTGGTAATGATCAGTACACAAATCCCACTTGGCTCACCAAATTTTGTTCTTCTAGCTTGTAGCGTTCGTCTACAGTAGCAGTTTTTAAATTTAGGTTTCCCTCGGTTCTCTCCTATATAGACAGATGAATTTGGAACTCTAAATCCAATATCGTTTGTAGTAGCTCTTTGAAACTTGACAAAATAAAGGAGTTCTCAGTTTTGTCTCTATGATTTGTTTCCGCTTTAAGCAGCCCTAAGCAGAGACTGTGGAAAAGCACTTTCATTGAGAGGGGTTGCCAAGCTTCCAAGAAATTACGAGTTTCCAAAATGCCAGCAAAAATTTTTACACCCAATCTTGTGATAGTTGTTGGTAATGATCGGTACACAAATCCCACTTGGCTCACCAAATTTTCTTCTTCTAGGTTGAAGCGTTTGTATACAGTATCAGTTTTTATATTTAGGTTTCACTCTATACTCTGCTATATAGATAGATGAATTTGGAACTCTAAATCCAACATGGTTTGTAGTAGCTCTTTGAAACTTGATAAAATAAAGAAGTTCTCAGTTTTGTCTCTATGTTTTGTTTCCTCTTCAAGTAGGCCTAGGCACTGACTGTGGAAAAGCACTTTCATTGAGGGGGGTTGCCAAGTTTCCAAGAAATTACGAGTTTCCGAAATACAAGCAAATATTTTTTAACCCAATCTTGATGATACTTGGTGGTGATGATCAGTACACAAATCCCACTTGACTCACCAAATTTTGTTCTGCTAGGTTGACGCGTTCCTCTACAGTAGCAGTTTTTAATTTTAGGTTTCACTCTGTTCTCTCCTATATAGATAGATGAATTTGGAACTCTAAATCCAACATGGTTTGTAGTAGCTCTTTGAAACTTGACAAAATAAAGGAATTCTCTTTTTTGTCTCTATGGTTTGTTTCCTCTTTAAGTAGCCCTGGCACTGACTGTGGAAAAGCACTTTCATTGAGAGGGGTTGCCAAGCTTCTAAGAAATAACGAGTTTCTGAAATACTAGCAAATATTTTTTCACCCAATCTTGATGATACTTGGTGGTAATGATCAGTACACAAATCCCTCTTGGCTCACCAAATTTTGTTCTTCTAAGTTGAAGCGTTCTTTTACAGTAACAGTTTTCATTTTTAGGTTTCACTCTGTTCTCTTCTATATAGATAGATAAATTTGGAACTCTAAATCCAACATGGTTTGTAGTAGCTCTTTGAAACTTGACAAAATAAAGGAGTTCTTAGTTTTGTCTCTATGGATTCTTTCCTCTTCAAGTAGTCTTAGGCACAGACTGTGGAAAAGCACTTTCATTGAGACGGGTTGCCAAGCTTTCAAGAAAGTACGAGTTTCCGAAATACCAGCAAATATTTATTCTCCCAACGTTGATGATACTTGGTGGTAGTGATGAGTACACAAATCCCACTTGTCTCACCAAATTTTGTTCTTCAAGGTTGAAGCGTTCCTCTACAGTAGCAGTTTTTATATTTAGGTTTCTCTCTGTTCTCTCCTATATAGATAGATGAATTTGGAACTCTAAATCCAACATGGTTTGCAGTAGCTCTTTGAAAGTTGATAAAATAAAGTAGTTCTCAATTTTGTCTCTATGATTTGTTTCCGCTTCAAGTAGCCCTAAGCAGAGACTGTGAAAAAGCACTTTCATTGAGAGCGGTTTCCAAGCTTCCAAGAAATTACGAGTTTCCGAAATACCAGCAAATATTTTTTAACCCAATCTTGATGATACTTAGTGGTAATGATTGGTACACAATTCCCACATGACTCACCAAATTTTGTTCTTCTAGTTTGATGTGCTCGTTTTCAGTAGCAGTTTTTAATTTTAGGTTTCACTCTGTTCTCTCCTATATAGATAGATGAATTTGGAACTCTAAATCCAACATGGTTTGTAGTAGCTCTTTGAAACTTGACAAAATAAAGGAATTCTTAGTTTTGTCTCTATGGATTGTTTTCTCTTCAAGTAACCCTAGGCCCTGACTGTGGAAAAGCACTTTCATTGAGAGGGGTTGCTAAGCTTCCAAGAAATTATGAGTTTCCGAAATACCAGCAAAAATTTTTTCACCCAATCTTGATGATACTTGGTGGTAAGGACAAGTACACAAATCCCACTTGGCTCACCAAATTTTGTTCTTCTAGGTTGAAGCGTTCGTCTACAGTAGCAGTTTTTATATTTAGTTTTCTCTCCATTCTCTCCTATAGGGATAGATGAATTTGGAACTCTAAATCCAACATGGTTTGTAGTAGCTATTTGAAACTTGACAAAATGTAGGAGTTCTTAGTTTTGTCTCTATGGATTGTTTCCTCTTCAAGTAGCGCTAGGCACTGACTGTGGAAAAGCACTTTCATTGAGAGGGGTTGCCAAGCTTCCAAGAAATTACGAGTTTCCGAAATACCAGCAAGTATTTTTTCACCCAATCTTGATGATACTTGGTGGTAATGATCGGAACACAAATCCCACTTGACTCACCAAATTTTGTTCTTCTAGGTTGATGTGTTCGTTTACAGTAGCAGTTTTTATTTTTAGGTTTCACTCTGTTCTCTCCTATATAGATAGATGAATTTGGAACTCTAAATCCAACATGGTTTGTAGTAGCTCTTTGAAACTTGACAAAATAAAGGAGTTCTCAGTTTTGTCTCTATGGTTTGTTTCCTCTTCCAGTAGCCCTGGGCACAGATGGTGGAAAAGCAATTTCATTGAGAGGGGTTGCCAAGCTTCCAAGAAATTACGAGTTTCCTTAATACCCCCAAATATTTTTTCACCCAATCTTGATGATACTTGGTGGTAATGATTGGTACACAAATCCCACTTGACTCACCAAATTTTATTCTTCTAGGTTGATGCGTTCGTTTTCAGTAGCAGTTTTTATTTTTAGGTTTCACTCTGTTCTCTCCTATATAGATAGACGAATTTGGAACTCTAAATCCAACATGGTTTGTAGTAGCTCTTTGAAACTTGACAAAATAAAGGAGTTCTCAGTTTTGTCTCACTAGGTTGTTTCCTCTTCAAGTAGCCCGGGCACAGACTGTGGAAAAGCGTTTTCATTGAGAGGGGTTGCCAAGCTTCTAAGAAATAACGAGTTTCCGCAATACCAGCAAATATTTTTTCACCCAATCTTGATGATTCTTGGTGGTAAGGACAAGTACAAAAATCCCACTTTGCTCACCAAATTAATTCTTCTAGGTTGAAGCATTCGTCTACAGTAGCAGTTTTTATTTTTAGGTTTCACTCTGTTCTCTCCTATATAGATAGATGAATTTGGAACTCTAAATCCAACATGGTTTGTAGTAGCTCTTTGAAACTTGATAAAATAAAGTAGTTCTCAGTTTTGCCTCTATGTTTTGTTTCCTCTTCAAGTAGTCTTAGGTACAGACTGTGGAAAAGCACTTTCATTGAGATGGGTTGCCAAGCTTCTAAGAAATAACGAGTTTCCGAAATACCAGCAAATAATTTTTCACCGAATCTTGATGATACTTGGTGGTAATGATCAGTACACAAATCCCACTTGGCTCACCAAATTTTGTTCTTCTAGGTGAAGCGTTCGTTTACAGTAACAGTTTTTAATTTTTAGGTTTCACTCTGTTCTCTCCTATACAGATAGATTAATTTGGAACTCTAAATCCAACATGTTTTTTAGTAGCTCTTTGAAACTTGACAAAATAAAGGAGTTCTCAGTTTTGTCTCTATGGTTTGTTTCCTCTTCAAGTAGCCCAGGCACAGACTGTGGAAAAGAACTTTCATTGAGAGGTGTTGCCAAGCTTCGAATATATAACGAGTTTCCAAAGTACCAGGAAATATTTTTTCACCCAATCTTGATGATACTTGGTGGTAAGGACAAGTACACAAATTCCACTTGTCTCACCAAATTTTGTTCTTCTAGGTTGAAGCGTTCGTCTACAGTAGCAGTTTTTATATTTAGTTTACTCTCCGTTCTCTCCTATACGGATAGATGAATTTGGAACTCTAAATCCAACATGGTTTGTAGTAGCTCTTTGAAACTTGACTAAAGAAAGGATTTCTCAGTTTTGTCTCTGTGATTTGTTTCCGCTTCATGTAGCCCTAAGCAGAGACTGTGGAAAAGCACTTTGATTGAGAGGGGTTGCCAAGCTTCCAAGAAATTACGAGTTTCCGAAATACCAGCAAATATTTTTTCATCCAATATTCATGATACTTGGTGGTATTGATCGGTACACAAATCCCACTTGGCTCACCAAATTTTTTCTTCTATGTTGAAGCGTTCGTTGACAGTAACAGAATTATTTTTAATTTTCACTCTGTTCTCTCCTATACAGATAGATTAATTTGGAACTCTAAATCCAACATGGTTTGTAGTAGCTCTTTGAAACTTGACAAAATGAAGGAGTTCTTAGTTTTGTCTCTATGGATTGTTTCCTCTTCAAGTAGCGCTAGGCACTGACTGTGGAAAAGCACTTTCATTGAGAGGGGTTGCCAAGCTTCCAAGAAATTACGAGTTTCCGAAATACCAGCAAATATTTTTTCAACCAATCTTGATGATATTGGTGGTAATGATCGGTACACAACTCCCACTTGACTCACCAAATTTTGTTCTTCTAGGTTGATGCGTTCTTTTACAGTAGCAGTTTTAACTTTTAGGTTTCACTCTGTTCTCTCCAATATAGATAGATGAATTTGGAACTCTAAATCCAACATGGTTTGTAGTAGCTGTTTGAAACTTGACAAAATGAAGGAGTTCTTAGTTTTGTCTCTATGGATTGTTTCCTCTTCAAGTAGCCCTAGGCACTGACTGTGGAAAAGCACTTTCATTGAGAGGTATTGCCAAGCTTCAAAGAAATTATGAGTTTCCATAATACCAGCAAATATTTTTTCACCCAATCTTGATGATACTTGGTGGTAATGATCGGTACACAAATCCCACTTGACTCACCAAATTTTGTTTTTCTAGGTTGATGCTTTCGTTTTCAGTAGCAGTTTTAATTTTAGGTTTCACTCTGTTCTCTCCTATATAGATAGATGAATTTGGAACTCTAAATCCAACATGGTTTGTAGTAGCTCTTTGAAACTTGACAAAATAAAGCAGTTCTCAGTTTTGTCTCTATGGTTTGTTTCCTCTTCAAGTAGCCCAGGCACACACTGTGGAAAAGCACTTTCATTAAGAGATGTTGCCAAGCTTCAAAGAAATAACGAGTTTCCGAAATAACAGCAAATATTTTTTCACCCAATCTTGATTATACTTGGTGGTAAGGACAAGGACACAAATTCCACTTGGCTCACCAAATTTTGTTCTTCTAGGTTGAAGCGTTCGTCTACTGTAGCAGTTTTTATATTTAGGTTTCCCTCTATTCTCTCCTATATACATAGATGAATTTGGAACTCTAAATCCAACATGGTTTGCTGTAGCTCTTTGAAACTTGACAAAATAAAGAAGTTCTCAGTTTTGTCATTATGTTTTGTTTCCTCTTCAAGTAGTCTTAGGCACAGACTGTGGAATAGGACTTTCATTGAGAGGGGTTGCCAAGCTTCTAAGAAATAATGAGTTTCCGAAATACCAGCAAATATTTTTACACCGAATCTTGATGATACTTGGTGGTAATGATCAGTTCACAAATCCCACTTGTCTCACCAAATTTTGTTCTTCTAGGTTGAAGTGTTCGTTTCCAGTAACAGTTTTTATTTTTACGTTTCACTCTGTTCACTCCTATATAGATAGATGAATTTGGAACTCTAACTCCAACATGGTTTGTAGTAGATTTTTGAAACGTGACAAAATAAACAAGTTCTTAGTTTTTCTATGGATGGTTTCCTCTTCAAGTAGCCCTAGGCACTGACTGTGGAAAAGCACTTTCATTGAGAGGGGTTCACAAGCTTCCATGAAATTACGAGTTTCCAAAATACCAGCAAATATTTTTTCACCCAATCTTGATGATACTTGGTGGTAATGATCGGTACACAAATCCCACTTGACTCATCAAATTTTGTTCTACTAGGTTCATGCGTTCGTTTACAGTAGCAGTTTTTATCTTTAGGTTTCACTCTGTTCTCTCCTATATAGATAGATGAATTTGGAACTCTAAATCCAACATGGTTTGTAGTAGCTCTTTGAAACTTGACAAAATAAAGGAGTTCTCAGTTTTGTGTCTATGGTTTGTTTCCTCTTCAAGTAGCCCTGGGCACAGACGGTGGAAAAGCACATCATTGAGAGGGGTTGCCAAGCTTCCAAGAAATTACTAGTTTCCGAAATACCCCCAAATATTTTTTCACCCAATCTTGATGATACTTGGTGGTAATGATTGGTACACAAATCCCATTTGACTCACCAAATTTTATTCTTCTAGGTTGATGCGTTCGTTTTCAGTAGCAGTTTTTATTTTTAGGTTTCACTCGGTTCTCTCCTATATAGATAGATGAATTTGGAACTCTAAATCCAACATGGTTTCTAGTAGCTCTTTGAAACTTGACAAAATAAAGGAGTTCTCAGTTTTGTCTCTATGGTTTGTTTCCTCTTCAAGTAGCTCAGGCACAGACTGTGGAAAAGCACTTTCATTGAGAGGTGTTGCCAAGCTTCGAATACAATAACAAGTTTCCACAGTACCAGCAAATATTTTTTCACCCAAACTTGATGATACTTGATGGTAAGGACAAGTACACAAATTCCACTTGTCTCACCAAATTTTGTTCTTCTAGGTTGAAGCGTTCGTCTACAGTAGCAGTTTTTATATTTAGTTTTCTCTCTGTTCTCTCCTATACGGATAGATGAATTTGGAACTCTAAATCGAACATGGTTTGTAGTAGCTCTTTGAAACTTGACAAAAGAAAGGATTTCTCAGTTTTGTCTCTATGATTTGTTTCCGCTTCATGTAGCCCTAAGCAGAGACTGTGGAAAAGCACTTTGATTGAGAGGGGTTGCCAAGCTTCCAAGAAATTACGAGTTTCCGAAATACCAGCAAATATTTTTTTATCCAATATTCATGATACTTGGTGGTATTGATCGGTACACAAATCCCACTTGGCTCACCAAATTTTGTTCCTCTAGGTTGAAGCGTTCGTTGACAGTAACAGTTTTTATTTTTAGGTTTCACTCTGTTCTCCCCTATACAGATAGATTAATTTGGAACTCTAAATCCAACATGGTTTGTAGTAGCTCTTTGAAACTTGACAAAATAAAGGAGTTCTTAGTTTTGTCTCTATAGATTGTTTCCTCTTCAAGTAGCGCTAGGCACTGACTGTGGAAAAGCACTTTCATTGAGAGGGGTTGCCAAGCTTCCAAGAAATTACGAGTTTCCGAAATACCAGCAAATATTTTTTCAACCAATCTTGACGATATTGGTGGTAATGATCGGAACACAAATGCCACTTGGCTCACCAAATTTTGTTCTTCTAGGTTGAAGCCTTCTTCTACAGTAGCAGTTTTTATAATTAGGTTTCACTCTGTTCTCTCCTATATAGATAAATGAATTTGGAACTCTAAATCCAACTGGTTTGTAGTAGCTCTTTGAAACTTGACAAAATGAAGGAGTTCTTAGTTTTTTCTCTATGAATTGTTTCCTCTTCAAGTAGCCCTAGGCACTGACTGTGGAAAAGCACTTTCATTGAGAGGGGTTGCCAAGCTTCCAAGAAATTAAGAGTTTCCAAATTACCAGCAAATATTTTTTCACCCAATCTTGATGATACTTGGTGGTAATTATTGGTACACAAATCCCACTTGACTCACCAAATTTTGTTCTTCTAGGTTGATGCGTTCGTTTTCAGTAGCAGTTTTAATTTTAGGTTTCACTCTGTTCTCTCCTATATAGATAGATGAATTTGGAACTCTAAATCCAACATGGTTTGTAGTAGCTCTTGGAAACTTGACAAAATAAAGGAGTTCTCAGTTTTGTCTCCATGGTTTGTTTCCTCTTCAAGTAGCCCAGGCACACACTGTGGAAAAGCACTTTCATTGAGAGGTGTTGCCAAGCTTCGAATAAATAACGAGTTTCCACAGTACCAGCAAATATTTTTTCACCCAATCTTGATTATACTTGGTGGTAAGGACAAGGACACAAATTCCACTTGGCTCACCAAATTTTGTTCTTCTAGGTTGAAGCGTTCGTCTACTGTAGCAGTTTTTATATTTAGGTTTCCCTCTATTCTCTCCAATATAGATAGATGAATTTGGAACTCTAAATCCAACATGGTTTGCTGTAGCTCTTTGAAACTTGACAAAATAAAGACGTTCTCAGTTTTGTCATTATCTTTTGTTTCCTCTTCAAGTAGTCTTAGGCACAGACTGAGGAAGAGGACTTTCATTGAGAGGGGTTGCCAAGCTTCTAAGAAATAATGAGTTTCCGAAATACCAGCAAATATTTTTTCACCGAATCCTGATGGTACTTGGTGGTAATGATCAGTACACAAATCCCACTTGGCTCACCAAATTTTGTTCTTCTAGGTGAAGCGTTCGTTTACAGTAAGAGTTTTTAATTTTTAGGTTTCACTCTGTTCTCTCCTATATAGATAGATGAATTTGGAACTCTAAATCCAACATGGTTTGTAGTAGCTCTTTGAAACTTGACAAAATAAAAGAGTTCTTAGTTTTGTCTCTATGGATTGTTTCCTCTTCAAGTAGCCCTAGGCACTGACTGTGGAAAAGCAATTTCATTGAGAAGGGTTGCCAAGCTTCCAAGAAATTATGAGTTTCCGAAATTCCAGCAAATATTTTTTCACCCAATCTTGATGATACTTGGTGGTAATGATTGGTACACAAATCCCACTTGGCTTACCAAATTTTGTTCTTCTAGGTAGAAGCGTTCGTCTACCGTAGCAGTTTTTATATTTACGTTTCACTCTGTTCTCTCCTATATAGATGGATGAATTTGGAACTCTATATCCAACATGGTTTGTAGTAGCTCTTTGAAGCTTGACAAAATAAAGGAGTTCTCAGTTTGGTCTCTATGGTTTGTTTCATCTTCAAGTAGCCCTAGGCACAGAGTGTGCAAAAGCACTTTCATTGAGAGGGGTTGCCAAGCTTCTAAGAAAAAACTAGTTTCCAAAATACCAGCAAATATTTTTTCACCCAATCTTGATGATACTTGGTTGTAATGATCAGTACAGAAATCCCACTTGGCTCACCAAATTTTGATCTTCTACATTGACGCGTTCGTCTACAGTAGCAGTTTTCATATTTAGGGTTCACTCTGTTCTCTCCTAAATTGATAGATGAATTTGGAACTCTAAATCCAACATGGTTTGTAGTAGCTTTTTGAAACTTGACAAAATAAAGGAGTTCCCAGTTTTGTCTCTATGGTTTGTTTCATCTTCAAGTAGCCCTAGGCACACAGTGTGCAAAAGCACTTTCATTGAGAGGGGTTGCCAAGCTTCTAAGAAAAAACTAGTTCCCGAAATACCAGCAAATATTTTTTCACCCAATCTTGATTATACGTGGTGGTAATGACAAGTCCACAAATCCCACTTGGCTCACCAAATTTTCTTCTTCTAGGTTGAAGCGTTCGTTTTCAGTAGCAGTTTTTATTTTTAGGTTTCACTCTGTTCTCTCCTGTATAGATAGATGAATTAGGAACACTAAATCCAACATGGTTTGTAGTAGCTCTTTGAAACTTGACAAAAGAAAGGAGTTCTCAGATTTGTCTCTGCGGTTTGTTTCCTCTTCAAGTAGCCCTGGCCACAGACTGTGGAAAAGCACTTTCATTGAGAGGGGTTGCCAAGCTTCCAATAAATTACGAGTTTCCGAAATACCAGCAAATATTTTTTCACCCAATGTTGATGATACTTGGTGGTAATGATCAGTACACAAATGCCACTTAGTTCACCAAATTTTGTTCTTCTAGGTTGAAGCGTTCGTTTACAGTAGCAGTATTTATATTTAGGTTTCACTCTGTTCTCTCCTATATAGATAGATGAATTTGGAACTCTAAATTCAACATGGTTTGTCGTAGCTCTTTGAAACTTGATAAAATAAAGTAGTTCTCAGTTTTGCCTCTATGTTTTGTTTCCTCTTCAAGTAGTCTTAGGTACAGACTGTGGAAAAGCACTTTCATTGAGATGGGTTGCCAAGCTTCTAAGAAATAACGAGTTTCCGAAATACCAGCAAATAATTTTTCACCGAATCTTGATGATACTTGGTGGTAATGATCAGTACACAAATCCCACTTGGCTCACCAAATTTTGTTCTTCTAGGTGAAGCGTTCGTTTACAGTAACAGTTTTTAATTTTTAGGTTTCACTCTGTTCTCTCCTATACGGATAGATGAATTTGGAACTCTAAATCCAACATGTTTTTTAGTAGCTCTTTGAAACTTGACAAAATAAAGGAGTTCTCAGTTTTGTCTCTATGGTTTGTTTCCTCTTCAAGTAGCCCAGGCACAGACTGTGGAAAAGAACTTTCATTGAGAGGTGTTGCCAAGCTTCGAATATATAACGAGTTTCCAAAGTACCAGGAAATATTTTTTCACCCAATCTTGATGATACTTGGTGGTAAGGACAAGTACACAAATTCCACTTGTCTCACCAAATTTTGTTCTTCTAGGTTGAAGCGTTCGTCTACAGTAGCAGTTTTTATATTTAGTTTACTCTCCGTTCTCTCCTATACGGATAGATGAATTTGGAACTCTAAATCCAACATGGTTTGTAGTAGCTCTTTGAAACTTGACTAAAGAAAGGATTTCTCAGTTTTGTCTCTGTGATTTGTTTCCGCTTCATGTAGCCCTAAGCAGAGACTGTGGAAAAGCACTTTGATTGAGAGGGGTTGCCAAGCTTCCAAGAAATTACGAGTTTCCGAAATACCAGCAAATATTTTTTCATCCAATATTCATGATACTTGGTGGTATTGATCGGTACACAAATCCCACTTGGCTCACCAAATTTTTTCTTCTATGTTGAAGCGTTCGTTGACAGTAACAGAATTATTTTTAATTTTCACTCTGTTCTCTCCTATACAGATAGATTAATTTGGAACTCTAAATCCAACATGGTTTGTAGTAGCTCTTTGAAACTTGACAAAATGAAGGAGTTCTTAGTTTTGTCTCTATGGATTGTTTCCTCTTCAAGTAGCGCTAGGCACTGACTGTGGAAAAGCACTTTCATTGAGAGGGGTTGCCAAGCTTCCAAGAAATTACGAGTTTCCGAAATACCAGCAAATATTTTTTCAACCAATCTTGATGATATTGGTGGTAATGATCGGTACACAACTCCCACTTGACTCACCAAATTTTGTTCTTCTAGGTTGATGCGTTCTTTTACAGTAGCAGTTTTAACTTTTAGGTTTCACTCTGTTCTCTCCAATATAGATAGATGAATTTGGAACTCTAAATCCAACATGGTTTGTAGTAGCTGTTTGAAACTTGACAAAATGAAGGAGTTCTTAGTTTTGTCTCTATGGATTGTTTCCTCTTCAAGTAGCCCTAGGCACTGACTGTGGAAAAGCACTTTCATTGAGAGGTATTGCCAAGCTTCAAAGAAATTATGAGTTTCCATAATACCAGCAAATATTTTTTCACCCAATCTTGATGATACTTGGTGGTAATGATCGGTACACAAATCCCACTTGACTCACCAAATTTTGTTTTTCTAGGTTGATGCGTTCGTTTTCAGTAGCAGTTTTAATTTTAGGTTTCACTCTGTTCTCTCCTATATAGATAGATGAATTTGGAACTCTAAATCCAACATGGTTTGTAGTAGCTCTTTGAAACTTGACAAAATAAAGCAGTTCTCAGTTTTGTCTCTATGGTTTGTTTCCTCTTCAAGTAGCCCAGGCACACACTGTGGAAAAGCACTTTCATTAAGAGATGTTGCCAAGCTTCAAAGAAATAACGAGTTTCCGAAATAACAGCAAATATTTTTTCACCCAATCTTGATTATACTTGGTGGTAAGGACAAGGACACAAATTCCACTTGGCTCACCAAATTTTGTTCTTCTAGGTTGAAGCGTTCGTCTACTGTAGCAGTTTTTATATTTAGGTTTCCCTCTATTCTCTCCTATATACATAGATGAATTTGGAACTCTAAATCCAACATGGTTTGCTGTAGCTCTTTGAAACTTGACAAAATAAAGAAGTTCTCAGTTTTGTCATTATGTTTTGTTTCCTCTTCAAGTAGTCTTAGGCACAGACTGTGGAATAGGACTTTCATTGAGAGGGGTTGCCAAGCTTCTAAGAAATAATGAGTTTCCGAAATACCAGCAAATATTTTTACACCGAATCTTGATGATACTTGGTGGTAATGATCAGTTCACAAATCCCACTTGTCTCACCAAATTTTGTTCTTCTAGGTTGAAGTGTTCGTTTCCAGTAACAGTTTTTATTTTTACGTTTCACTCTGTTCACTCCTATATAGATAGATGAATTTGGAACTCTAACTCCAACATGGTTTGTAGTAGATTTTTGAAACGTGACAAAATAAACAAGTTCTTAGTTTTTCTATGGATGGTTTCCTCTTCAAGTAGCCCTAGGCACTGACTGTGGAAAAGCACTTTCATTGAGAGGGGTTCACAAGCTTCCATGAAATTACGAGTTTCCAAAATACCAGCAAATATTTTTTCACCCAATCTTGATGATACTTGGTGGTAATGATCGGTACACAAATCCCACTTGACTCATCAAATTTTGTTCTACTAGGTTCATGCGTTCGTTTACAGTAGCAGTTTTTATCTTTAGGTTTCACTCTGTTCTCTCCTATATAGATAGATGAATTTGGAACTCTAAATCCAACATGGTTTGTAGTAGCTCTTTGAAACTTGACAAAATAAAGGAGTTCTCAGTTTTGTGTCTATGGTTTGTTTCCTCTTCAAGTAGCCCTGGGCACAGACGGTGGAAAAGCACATCATTGAGAGGGGTTGCCAAGCTTCCAAGAAATTACTAGTTTCCGAAATACCCCCAAATATTTTTTCACCCAATCTTGATGATACTTGGTGGTAATGATTGGTACACAAATCCCATTTGACTCACCAAATTTTATTCTTCTAGGTTGATGCGTTCGTTTTCAGTAGCAGTTTTTATTTTTAGGTTTCACTCGGTTCTCTCCTATATAGATAGATGAATTTGGAACTCTAAATCCAACATGGTTTCTAGTAGCTCTTTGAAACTTGACAAAATAAAGGAGTTCTCAGTTTTGTCTCTATGGTTTGTTTCCTCTTCAAGTAGCTCAGGCACAGACTGTGGAAAAGCACTTTCATTGAGAGGTGTTGCCAAGCTTCGAATACAATAACAAGTTTCCACAGTACCAGCAAATATTTTTTCACCCAAACTTGATGATACTTGATGGTAAGGACAAGTACACAAATTCCACTTGTCTCACCAAATTTTGTTCTTCTAGGTTGAAGCGTTCGTCTACAGTAGCAGTTTTTATATTTAGTTTTCTCTCTGTTCTCTCCTATACGGATAGATGAATTTGGAACTCTAAATCGAACATGGTTTGTAGTAGCTCTTTGAAACTTGACAAAAGAAAGGATTTCTCAGTTTTGTCTCTATGATTTGTTTCCGCTTCATGTAGCCCTAAGCAGAGACTGTGGAAAAGCACTTTGATTGAGAGGGGTTGCCAAGCTTCCAAGAAATTACGAGTTTCCGAAATACCAGCAATATTTTTTTATCCAATATTCATGATACTTGGTGGTATTGATCGGTACACAAATCCCACTTGGCTCACCAAATTTTGTTCCTCTAGGTTGAAGCGTTCGTTGACAGTAACAGTTTTTATTTTTAGGTTTCACTCTGTTCTCCCCTATACAGATAGATTAATTTGGAACTCTAAATCCAACATGGTTTGTAGTAGCTCTTTGAAACTTGACAAAATAAAGGAGTTCTTAGTTTTGTCTCTATAGATTGTTTCCTCTTCAAGTAGCGCTAGGCACTGACTGTGGAAAAGCACTTTCATTGAGAGGGGTTGCCAAGCTTCCAAGAAATTACGAGTTTCCGAAATACCAGCAAATATTTTTTCAACCAATCTTGACGATATTGGTGGTAATGATCGGAACACAAATGCCACTTGGCTCACCAAATTTTGTTCTTCTAGGTTGAAGCCTTCTTCTACAGTAGCAGTTTTTATAATTAGGTTTCACTCTGTTCTCTCCTATATAGATAAATGAATTTGGAACTCTAAATCCAACTGGTTTGTAGTAGCTCTTTGAAACTTGACAAAATGAAGGAGTTCTTAGTTTTTTCTCTATGAATTGTTTCCTCTTCAAGTAGCCCTAGGCACTGACTGTGGAAAAGCACTTTC
>NW_027511105.1:0-28369 GCF_048772815.1 Callospermophilus lateralis
TGCCAAGCTTGCAAAAAACTACTAGTTTGCTGAAATCTCAGCAAACATTTTTTCACCAAATCTGATGATACTTGGTGGTAATGATCAGTTCACTAATCCCACTTGGCTGCCCAACTTTCACTCTTCTAGGTTCAAGCGTTCGTTTCCAGTAACACTGAAATTATAGGTTTCACTCTGTTTTCTGTATATACATAGATGTGTTTGAAACTCTAAATCAAACACGTTTTGTGCTAGCTCCTTGAAACTTGACAAAATGAAGTAGTTCTAAGTTCTATCTCTATGGTTTGTTTCCTCTTGAAGTACACCATGCAGAGACTGGCGAAAAACACTTTCGTTTGAAAGGGGTTGCCAGCTTCCAAAAAAATACTAGTTTGCTGAAATCTCAGCAAACATTTTTTCACCAAATCTTGATGATACTTGGTGGTAATGATCAGTTCACTAATCCACTTGGCTGCCCAACTTTCACTCTTCTAGGTTCAAGCGTTCGTTTCCAGTAACAGTTTGAATTTTTAGGTTTCACTCTGTTTTCTCCTACATAGATAGCTGTGTTTGGAATTCTAAATCAAACACGGTTTGTGATAGCTCCTTGAAACTTGACCAAATGAAGTAGTTCTAAGTTCTATCTCTATGGTTTGTTTCCTCTTGAAGTACCCCATGCAGAGACTGGCGAAAAACACTTTCGTTTGAAAGGGGTTGCCAAGCTTCCAAAAAACTACTAGTTTGCTGAAATCTCAGCAAACATTTTTCACCAAATCTTGATGATACTTGGTGGTAATGATCAGTTCACTAAGCCCACTTGGCTGCCCAATTTTCACTCTTCTAGGTTCAAGCGTTCGTTTCCAGTAACACTTTGAATTTTTAGGTTTCACTCTGTTTTCTGCTATATAGATAGATGTGTTTGAAACTCTAAATCAAACACGGTTTGTGCTAGCTCCTTGAAACTTGAGCAAATGAAGTAGTTCTAAGTTCTATCTCTATGGTTTGTTTCCTCTTGAAGTACCCCATGCAGAGACTGGCGAAAAACACTTTCGTTTTATAGGGGTTGCCAAGCTTCCAAAAAACTACTAGTTTGGCTGAAATCTCAGCCAAACATTTTTCACCAAAACATGATGATACTTGGTGGTAATGATCAGTTCACTAAGCCCACTTGGCTGCCCAATTCTTACTCTTCTAGGTTCAAGCGTTCGTTTCCAGTAACACTTTGAAATTTTAGGTTTCACTCTGTTTTCTGCTATATAGATAGATTGTCTTTGAAACTCTAAATCAAACACGGTTTGTGCTAGCTCCTTGAAACTTGACAAATGAAGTAGTTGTAAGTTCTCTCTTTATGGTTTGTTTCCTCTTGAAGTACCCCATGCAGAGACTGGCGAAAAACACTTTCGTTTGAAAGGGGTTGCCAAGCTTCCAAAAAACTACTAGTTTGCTGAAATCTCAGCAAACATTTTTTCACCAAATCTTGATGATACTTGGTGGTAATGATCAGTTCACTAATCCCACTTGGCTGCCCAATTTTTATTCTTCTAGGTTGAAGCATTCGTTTCCAGTAACAGTTTGAATTTTTAGGTTTCACTCTGTTTTCTCCTACATAGATAGCTGTGTTTGGAATTCTAAATCAAACACGGTTGTGCTAGCTCCTTGAAACTTGACAAAATGAAGTAGTCTCAAGTTCTATCTCTATGGTTTGTTTCCTCTTGAAGTACCCCATGCAGAGACTGGCGAAAAACACTTTCGTTTGAAAGGGGTTGCCAAGCTTCCAAAAAACTACTAGTTTGCTGAAATCTCAGCAAACATTTTTTCACCAAATCTTGATGATACTTGGTGGTAATGATCAGTTCACTAAGCCCACTTGGCTGCCCAACTTTCACTCTTCTAGGTTCAAGCGTTAGTTTCCAGTAACAGTTTGAATTTTAGGTTTCACTCTGTTTTCTGCTATATAGATAGATGTCTCGAAACTCTAAAATCAAACAGGTTTGTGCTAGCTCCGTGAAACTTGACAAATGAAGTAGTTCTAAGTTCTATCTCTATGGTTTGTTTCCTCTTGAAGTACCCCATGCAGAGACTGGCGAAAACACTTTCATTTGAAAGGGGTTGCCAAGCTTCCAAAAACTACTAGTTTGCTGAAATCTCAGCAAACATTTTTTCACCAAATCTTGATGTTACTTGGTGGTAATGATGAGTTCACTAATCCCACTTGGCTGCCCAACTTACACTCTTCTAGGTTCTAGCGTTCGTTTAAAGTAACACTTTGAATTTTTAGGTTTCACTCTGTTTTCTGCTATATAGAAGATGTGTTTGAAACTCTAAATCAAACACGGTTTGTGCTAGCTCCTTGAACCTTTAGCAAATGAAGTAGTTCTAAGTTCTATCTCTATGGTTTGTTTCCTCTTGAAGTACCCCATGCAGAGACTGGCGAAAAACACTTTCGTTTTAAAGGGGTTGCCAAGCTTCCAAAAAACTACTCGTTTGCTGAAATCTCAGCAAACATTTTTTCACCAAAACATGATGATACTTGGTGGTAATGATCAGTTCACTAAGCCCACTTGGCTGCCCAAATTTTACTCTTCTAGGTTCAAGCGTTCGTTTCCAGTAACACTTTGAAATTTTAGGTTTCACTCTGTTTTCTGCTATATAGATAGATGTCTTTGAACACTAAATCAAACACGGTTCGTGCTATCTCCGTGTAACTTGACAAAATGAAGTAGTTGTAAGTTCTATCTCTATGGTTTGTTTCCTCTTGAAGTACCCATGCAGAGACTGCGATAAACACTTTCGTTTGAAAGGGGTTGCCAAGCTTCCAAAAAACTACTAGTTTGCTGAAATCTCAGCAAACATTTTTTCACCAAATCTTGATGATACTTGGTGGTAATGATCAGTTCACTAATCCCACTTGGCTGCCCAATTTTTATTCTTCTAGGTTGAAGCATTTGTATCCAGTAACAGTTTGAATTTTTAGGTTTCACTCTGTTTTCTCCTACATAGATAGCTGTGTTTGGAACTCTAAATCAAACACGGTTGTGATAGCTCCTTGAAACTTGACCAAATGAAGTAGTTCTAAGTTCTATCTCTATGGTTTGTTTCCTCTTGAAGTACCCCATGCAGAGACTGGCGAAAAACACTTTCGTTTGAAAGGGGTTGCCAAGCTTCAAAAACTACTAGTTTCCTGAAATCTCAGCAAACATTTTTTCACCAAATCTTGATGATACTTGGTGGTAATGATCAGTTCACTTAAGCCCACTTGGCTGCCCAACTTTCACTCTTCTAGGTTCAAGCGTTAGTTTCCAGTAACAGTTTGAATTTTTAGGTTTCACTCTGTTTTCTGTTATATACATAGATGTGTTTGAAACTCTAAATCAAACAAGGTTTGTGCTAGCTCCGTGAAACTTGACAAAATGAAGTAGTTCTAGTTCTATCTCTATGGTTTGTTTCCTCTTGAAGTACCCCATGCAGAGACTGGCGAAGAACACTTTCGTTTGAAAGGGGTTGCCAAGCTTCCAAAAAAACTTCTCATTTGCTGAAATCTCAGCAAACATTTTTTCACCAAATTCTTGATGATACTTGGTGGTAATGATCAGTTCACTAAGCCCACTTGGCTGACCAATTTTCACTCTTCTAGGTTCAAGCGTCGTTTCCAGTAATACTTTGAATTTTTAGGTTTCACTCTGTTTTCTCCTATATAGATAGATGTGTTTAAAACTCTAAATCAAACCCGGTTTGTGCTAGCTCCTTGAAACTTGACAAAATGAAGTAGTTCTAAGTTCTATCTCTATGGTTTGTTTCCTCTTTGAAGTACCCCATGCAGAGACTGGCGAAAAACACTTTCGTTTGAAAGGGGTTGCCAAGCTTCCAAAAAACTACTAGTTTGCTGAAATCTCAGCAAACATTTTTTTCACCAAAACTTGATGATACTTGGTGGTAATGATCAGTTCACTAAGCCCACTTGGCTGCCCAATTTTTACTCTTCTAGGTTCAAGCGTTCGTTTCCAGTAACACTTTGAAATTTTAGGTTAACTCTGTTTTCTGCTATATAGATAGATGTCTTTGAAACTCTAAATCAAACACGGTTTGTGCTAGCTCCTTGAAACTTGACAAAATGAAGTAGTTGTAAGTTCTATCTCTATGGTTTGTTTCCTCTTGAAGTACCCCATGCAGAGACTGGCGAAAAACACTTTCGTTTGAAAGGGGTTGCCAAGCTTGCAAAAAACTACTAGTTTGCTGAAATCTCAGCAAACATTTTTTCACCAAATCTTGATGATACTTGGTGGTAATGATCAGTTCACTAATCCCACTTGGCTGCCCAACTTTCACTCTTCTAGGTTCAAGCGTTCGTTTCCAGTAACACTGAAATTATAGGTTTCACTCTGTTTCTGTTATATACATAGATGTGTTTGAAACTCTAAATCAAACACGTTTTGTGCTAGCTCCCTGAAACTTGACAAAATGAAGTAGTTCTAAGTTCTATCTCTATGTTTGTTTCCTCTTGAAGTACACCATGCAGAGACTGGCGAAAAACACTTTCGTTTGAAAGGGGTTGCCAAGCTTCCAAAAAAATACTAGTTTGCTGAAATCTCAGCAAACATTTTTTCACCAAATCTTGATGATACTTGGTGGTAATGATCAGTTCACTAATCCCACTTGGCTGCCCAACTTTCACTCTTCTAGGTTCAAGCGTTCGTTTCCAGTAACAGTTTGAATTTTTAGGTTTCACTCTGTTTTCTCCTACATAGATAGCTGTGTTTGGAATTCTAAATCAAACACGGTTTGTGATAGCTCCTTGAAACTTGACCAAATGAAGTAGTTCTAAGTTCTATCTCTATGGTTTGTTTCCTCTTGAAGTACCCCATGCAGAGACTGGCGAAAAACACTTTCGTTTGAAAGGGTTGCCAAGCTTCCAAAAACTACTAGTTGCTGAAATCTCAGCAACATTTTTTCACCAAATCTTGATGATACTTGGTGGTAATGATCAGTTCACTAAGCCCACTTGGCTGCCCAATTTTCACTCTTCTAGGTTCAAGCGTTCGTTTCCAGTAACACTTTGAATTTTTAGGTTTCACTCTGTTTTCTGCTATATAGATAGATGTGTTTGAAACTCTAAATCAAACACGGTTTGTGCTAGCTCCTTGAAACTTGAGCAAATGAAGTAGTTCTAAGTTCTATCTCTATGGTTTGTTTCCTCTTGAAGTACCCCATGCAGAGACTGGCGAAAAACACTTTCGTTTTAAAGGGGTTGCCAAGCTTCCAAAAACTACTAGTTTGCTGAAATCTCAGCAAACATTTTTTCACCAAAACATGATGATACTTGGTGGTAATGATCAGTTCACTAAGCCCACTTGGCTGCCCAATTCTTACTCTTCTAGGTTCAAGCGTTCGTTTCCAGTAACACTTTGAATTTTAGGTTTCACTCTGTTTTCTGCTATATAGATAGATGTCTTTGAAACTCTAAATCAAACACGGTTTGTGCTAGCTCCTTGAAACTTGACAAAATGGAAGTAGTTGTAAGTTCTATCTCTATGGTTTGTTTCCTCTTGAAGTACCCCATGCAGAGACTGGCGAAAACACTTTCGTTTGAAAGGGGTTGCCAAGCTTCCAAAAAACCTACTAGTTTGCTGAAATCTCAGCAAACATTTTTTCACCAAATCTTGATGATACTTGGTGGTAATGATCAGTTCACTAATCCCACTTGGCTGCCCAATTTTTATTCTTCTAGGTTGAAGCATTTCGTTTCCAGTAACAGTTTGAATTTTTAGGTTTCACTCTGTTTTCTCCTACATAGATAGCTGTGTTTGGAATTCTAAATCAAACACGGTTTGTGCTAGCTCCTTGAAACTTGACAAAATGAAGTAGTTCTAAGTTCTATCTCTATGGTTTGTTTCCTCTTGAAGTACCCCATGCAGAGACTGGCGAAAAACACTTTCGTTTGAAAGGGGTTGCCAAGCTTCCAAAAACTACTAGTTTGCTGAAATCTCAGCAAACATTTTTTCACCAAATCTTGATGATACTTGGTGGTAATGATCAGTTCACTAAGCCCACTTGGCTGCCCAACTTTCACTCTTCTAGGTTCAAGCGTTAGTTTCCAGTAACAGTTTGAATTTTTAGGTTTCACTCTGTTTTCTGCTATATAGATAGATGTCTCGAAACTCTAAATCAAACACGGTTTGTGCTAGCTCCGTGAAACTTGACAAAATGAAGTAGTTCTAAGTTCTATCTCTATGGTTTGTTTCCTCTTGAAGTACCCCATGCAGAGACTGGCGAAAAACACTTTCATTTGAAAGGGGTTGCCAAGCTTCCAAAAAACTACTAGTTTGCTGAAATCTCAGCAAACATTTTTTCACCAAATCTTGATGTTACTTGGTGGTAATGATGAGTTCACTAATCCACTTGGCTGCCCAACTTACACTCTTCTAGGTTCTAGCGTTCGTTTCCAGTAACAGTTTCAATTTTTAGGTTTCACTCTGTTTTCTGTTATATACATAGATGTGTTTGAAACTCTAAATCAAACATGGTTTGTGCTAGCTCCGTGAAACTTGACAAAATGAAGTAGTTCTAAGTTCTATCTCTATGGTTTGTTTCCTCTTGAAGTACCCATGCAGAGACTGGCGAAGAACACTTTCGTTTGAAAGGGGTTGCCAAGCTTCCAAAAACTTCTCATTTGCTGAAATCTCAGCAAACATTTTTTCACCAAATCTTGATGATACTTGGTGGTAATGATCAGTACACTAAGCCCACTTGGCTGCCCAATTTTCACTCTTCTAGGTTCATGCGTTCGTTTCCAGTAACACTTTGAATTTTTAGGTTTCACTCTGTTTTCTGCTATATAGATAGATGTGTTTGAAACTCTAAATCAAACACGGTTTGTGCTAGCTCCTTGAACCTTTAGCAAATGAAGTAGTTCTAAGTTCTATCTCTATGGTTTGTTTCCTCTTGAAGTACCCCATGCAGAGACTGGCGAAAAACACTTTCGTTTTAAAGGGGTTGCCAAGCTTCCAAAAAACTACTCGTTTGCTGAAATCTCAGCAAACATTTTTTCACCAAAACATGATGATACTTGGTGGTAATGATCAGTTCACTAAGCCCACTTGGCTGCCCAAATTTTACTCTTCTAGGTTCAAGCGTTCGTTTCCAGTAACACTTTGAAATTTTAGGTTTCACTCTTTTTTCTGCTATATAGATAGATGTCTTTGAAACTCTAAATCAAACACGGTTCGTGCTAGCTCCGTGTAACTTGACAAAATGAAGTAGTTGTAAGTTCTATCTCTATGGTTTGTTTCCTCTTGAAGTACCCCATGCAGAGACTGGCGAAAAACACTTTCGTTTGAAAGGGGTTGCCAAGCTTCCAAAAAACTACTAGTTTGCTGAAATCTCAGCAAACATTTTTTCACCAAATCTTGATGATACTTGGTGGTAATGATCAGTTCACTAATCCCACTTGGCTGCCCAACTTTCACTCTTCTAGGTTCAAGCGTTCGTTTCCAGTAACACTGAAATTATAGGTTTCACTCTGTTTTCTGTTATATACATAGATGTGTTTGAAACTCTAAATCAAACACGTTTTGTGCTAGCTCCTTGAAACTTGACAAAATGAAGTAGTTCTAAGTTCTATCTCTATGGTTTGTTTCCTCTTGAAGTACACCATGCAGAGACTGGCGAAAAACACTTTCGTTTGAAAGGGGTTGCCAAGCTTCCAAAAAATACTAGTTTGCTGAAATCTCAGCAAACATTTTTTCACCAAATCTTGATGATACTTGGTGGTAATGATCAGTTCACTAATCCCACTTGGCTGCCCAACTTTCACTCTTCTAGGTTCAAGCGTTCGTTTCCAGTAACAGTTTGAATTTTTAGGTTTCACTCTGTTTTCTCCTACATAGATAGCTGTGTTTGGAATTCTAAATCAAACACGGTTTGTGATAGCTCCTTGAAACTTGACCAAATGAAGTAGTTCTAAGTTCTATCTCTATGGTTTGTTTCCTCTTGAAGTACCCCATGCAGAGACTGGCGAAAAACACTTTCGTTTGAAAGGGGTTGCCAACCTTCCAAAAAACTACTAGTTTGCTGAAATCTCAGCAAACATTTTTTCACCAAATCTTGATGATACTTGGTGATAATGATCAGTTCACTAAGCCCACTTGGCTGCCCAATTTTTATTCTTCTAGGTTGAAGCATTCGTTTCCAGTAACAGTTTGCATTTTTAGGTTTCACTCTGTTTTCTCCTACATAGATAGCTGTGTTTGGAATTCTAAATCAAACACGGTTTGTGCTAGCTCCATGAAACTTGACCAAATGAAGTAGTTCTAAGTTCTATCTCTATGGTTTGTTTCTACTTGAAGTATCCCATGCAGAGACTGGCGAAAAACACTTTCGTTTGAAAGGGGTTGCCAACCTTCCAAAAAACTACTAGTTTGCTGAAATCTCAGCAAACATTTTTTCACCAAATCTTGATGATACTTGGTGATAATGATCAGTTCACTAAGCCCACTTGGCTGCCCAATTTACATTCTTCTAGGTTCAAGCGTTCGTTTCCAGTAACACTTTGAATTTTTAGGTTTCACTCTGTTTTCTGCTATATAGATAGATGTGTTTGAAACTCTAAATCAAACACGGTTTGTGCTAGCTCCTTGAAACTTGAGCAAATGAAGTAGTTCTAAGTTATATCTCTATGGCTTGTTTCCTCTTGAAGTACCCCATGCAGAGACTGGCGAAAAACACTTTCGTTGGAAAGGGGTTGCCAAGCTTCCAAAAAACTACTAGTTTTCTGAAATCTCAGCAAACATTTTTTCACCAAATCTTGATGATACTTGGTGGTAATGATCAGTTCACTAATCCCACTTGGCTGCCCAACTTTCACTCTTCTAGGTTCAAGCGTTCGTTTCCAGTAACACTTTGAAATTATAGGTTTCACTCTGTTTTCTGTTATATACATAGATGTGTTTGAAACTCTAAATCAAACACGTTTTGTGCTAGCTCCCTGAAACTTGACAAAATGAAGTAGTTCTAAGTTCTATCTCTATGGTTTGTTTCCTCTTGAAGTACCCCATGCAGAGACTGGCGAAAAACACTTTCGTTTGAAAGGGGTTGCCAAGCTTCCAAAAAACTACTAGTTTGCTGAAATCTCAGCAAACATTTTTTCACCAAAACTTGATGATACTTGGTGGTAATGATCAGTTCACTAAGCCCACTTGGCTGCCCAATTTTTACTCTTCTAGGTTCAAGCGTTCGTTTCCAGTAACACTTTGAAATTTTAGGTTACACTCTGTTTTCTGCTATATAGATAGATGTCTTTGAAACTCTAAATCAAACACGGTTTGTGCTAGCTCCTTGAAACTTGACAAAATGAAGTAGTTGTAAGTTCTATCTCTATGGTTTGTTTCCTCTTGAAGTACCCCATGCAGAGACTGGCGAAAAACACTTTCGTTTGAAAGGGGTTGCCAAGCTTGCAAAAAACTACTAGTTTGCTGAAATCTCAGCAAACATTTTTTTACCAAATCTTGATGATACTTGGTGGTAATGATCAGTTCACTAATCCCACTTGGCTGCCCAACTTTCACTCTTCTAGGTTCAAGCGTTCGTTTCCAGTAACACTGAAATTATAGGTTTCACTCTGTTTTCTGTTATATACATAGATGTGTTTGAAACTCTAAATCAAACACGTTTTGTGCTAGCTCCTTGAAACTTGACAAAATGAAGTAGTTCTAAGTTCTCTCTCTATGGTTTGTTTCCTCTTGAAGTACACCATGCAGAGACTGGCGAAAAACACTTTCGCTTGAAAGGGGTTGCCAAGCTTCCAAAAAAATACTAGTTTGCTGAAATCTCAGCAAACATTTTTTCACCAAATCTTGATGATACTTGGTGGTAATGATCAGTTCACTAATCCCACTTGGCTGCCCAACTTTCACTCTTCTAGGTTCAAGCGTTCGTTTCCAGTAACAGTTTGAATTTTTAGGTTTCACTCTGTTTTCTCCTACATAGATAGCTGTGTTTGGAATTCTAAATCAAACACGGTTTGTGATAGCTCCTTGAAACTTGACCAAATGAAGTAGTTCTAAGTTCTATCTCTATGGTTTGTTTCCTCTTGAAGTACCCCATGCAGAGACTGGCGAAAAACACTTTCGTTTGAAAGGGGTTGCCAAGCTTCCAAAAAACTACTAGTTTGCTGAAATCTCAGCAAACATTTTTTCACCAAAACATGATGATACTTGGTGGTAATGATCAGTTCACTAAGCCCACATGGCTGCCCAATTTTTACTCTTCTAGGTTCAAGCGTTCGTTTGCAGTAACACTTTGAAATTTTAGGTTTCACTCTGTTTTCTGCTATATAGATAGATGTCTTTGAAACTCTAAATCAAACACGGTTTGTGCTAGCTCCTTGAAACTTGACAAAATGAAGTAGTTCTAAGTTCTATCTCTATGGTTTGTTTCCTCTTGAAGTACCCCATGCAGAGACTGGCGAAAAACACTTTCATTTGAAAGGGGTTGCCAAGCTTCCAAAAAACTACTAGTTTGCTGAAATCTCAGCAAACATTTTTTCACCAAATCTTGATGATACTTGGTGGTAATGATGAGTTCACTAATCCCACTTGGCTGCCCAACTTTCACTCTTCTAGGTTCTAGCATTCGTTTCCAGTAACAGTTTGAATTTTTAGGTTTCACTCTGTTTTCTGTTATATACATAGATGTGTTTGAAACTGTAAATCAAACACGGTTTGTGCTAGCTCCGTGAAACTTGACAAAATGAAGTAGTTCTAAGTTCTATCTCTATGGTTTGTTTCCTCTTGAAGTACCCCATGCAGAGACTGGCGAAGAACACTTTCGTTTGAAAGGGGTTGCCAAGCTTCCAAAAAACTTCTCATTTGTTGAAATCTCAGCAAACATTTTTTCACCAAATCTTGATGATACTTGGTGGTAATGATCAGTTCCCTAAGCCCACTTGGCTGCCCAATTTTCACTCTTCTAAGTTCAAGCGTTCGTTTCCAGTAACAGTTTGAATTTTTAGGTTTCACTCTGTTTTCTGCTATATAGATAGATGTCTTTGAAACTCTAAATCAAACACGGTTTGTGCTAGCTCCGTGAAACTTGACAAAATGAAGTAGTTCAAAGTTCTATCTCTATGGTTTGTTTCCTCTTGAAGTACCCCATGCAGAGACTGGCGAAGAAGACTTTCGTTTGAAAAGGGTTGCCAAGCTTCCAAAAAACTTCTCGTTTGCTGAAATCTCAGCAAACATTTTTTCACCAAATCTTGATGATACTTGGTGGTAATGATCAGTTCACTAGGCCACTTCGCTGCCCAATTTTCACTCTTCTAGGTTCAAGCATTCGTTTCCAGTAACAGTTTGAATTTTTAGGTTTCACTCTGTTTTCTGTTATATAGATAGATGTGTTTGAAACTCTAAATCAAACTCGGTTTGTGCTAGCTCCGTGAAACTTGACAAAATGAAGTAGTTCTAAGTTCTATCTCTATGGTTTGTTTCCTCTTGAAGTACCCCATGCAGAGACTGGCGAAGAACACTTTCGTTTGAAAGGGGTTGCCAAGCTTCCAAAAAACTACTCGTTTGCTGAACACTCAGCAAACATTGTTTCACCAAATCTTGATGATACTTGGTGATAATGATCAGTTCACTAAGCCCACTTGGCTGCCCAATTTTCACTCTTCTAGGTTCAAGCGTTCGTTTCCAGTAACACTTTGAATTTTTAGGTTTCACTCTGTTTTCTGCTATATAGATAGATGTCTTTGAAACTCTAAATCAAACACGGTTTGTGCTAGCTCCGTGAAACTTGACAAAATGAAGTAGTTCTAAGTTCTATCTCTATGGTTTGTTTCCTCTTGAAGTACCCCATGCAGAGACTGGCAAAGAACACTTTCGTTTGAAAGGGGTTGCCAAGCTTCCAAAAAACTACTCGTTTGCTGAAATCTCAGCAAACATTTTTTCACCAAATCTTGATGATACTTGGTGGTAATGATCAGTTCACTAAGCCCACTTGGCTGCCCAATTTTCACTCTTCTAGGTTCAAGCGTTCATTTCCAGTAACACTTTGAATTTTTAGGTTTCACTCTGTTTTCTGCTATATAGATAGATGTCTTTGAAACTCTAAATCAAACACGGTTTGTGCTAGCTCCGTGAAACTTGACAAAATAAAGTAGTTCTAAGTTCTATCTCTATGGTTTGTTTCCTCTTGAAGTACCCCATGCAGAGACTGGCGAAAAACACTTTCGTTTGAAAGGGGTTGCCAAGCTTCCAAAAAACTACTAGTTTGCTGAAATCTCAGCAAACATTTTTTCACCAAATCTTGATGATACTTGGTGGTAATGATCAGTTCACTAATCCCACTTGGCTGCCCAACTTTCACTCTTCTAGGTTCAAGCGTTCGTTTCCAGTAACAGTTTGAATTTTTAGGTTTCACTCTGTTTTCTGTTACATAGATAGATGTGTTTGAAACTCTAAATCAAACACGGTTTGTGCTAGCTCCGTGAAACTTACAAAATGAAGTAGTTCTAAGTTCTATCTCTATGGTTTGTTTCCTCTTGAAGTACCCCATGCAGAGACTGGCGAAGAACACTTTCGTTTGAAAGGGGTTGCCAAGCTTCCAAAAAACTACTAGTTTGCAGAAATCTCAGCAAACATTTTTTCACCAAATCTTGATGATACTTGGAGGTAATGATCAGTACACTAAGCCCGCTTGGCTGCCCAATTTACACTCTTCTAGGTTCAAGCATTCGTTTCCAGTAACACTTTGAAATTTTAGGTTTCACTCTGTTTTCTGCTATATAGATAGATGTGTTTGAAACTCTAAATCAAACACGGTTTGTGCTAGCTCCGTGAAACTTGACAAAATGAAGTAGTTCTAAGTTCTATCTCTATGGTTTGTTTCCTCTTGAAGTACCCCATGCAGAGACTGGCGAAGAACACTTTCGTTTGAAAGGGGTTGCCAAGCTTCCAAAAAACTTCTCGTTTGCTGAAATCTCAGCAAACATTTTTTCACCAAATCTTGATGATACTTGGTGGTAATGATCAGTTCACTAAGCCCACTTGGCTGCCCAATTTTCAAACTTCTAGGTTCAAGTGTTCGTTTCCAGTAACACTTTGAATTTTTAGGTTTCACTCTGTTTTCTGCTATATAGATAGATGTGTTTGAAACTCTAAATCAAACACGGTTTGTGCTAGCTCCGTGAAACTTGAGCAAATGAAGTAGTTGTAAGTTCTATCTCTATGGTTTGTTTCCTCTTGAAGTACCCCATGCAGAGACTGGCGAAAAACACTTTCGTTTGAAAGGGGTTGCCAAGCTTCCAAAAAACTACTAGTTTGCTGAAATCTCAGCAAACATTTTTTCACCAAAACATGATGATACTTGGTGGTAATGATCAGTTCACTAAGCCCACATGGCTGCCCAATTTTTACTCTTCTAGGTTCAAGCGTTCGTTTGCAGTAACACTTTGAAATTTTAGGTTTCACTCTGTTTTCTGCTATATAGATAGATGTCTTTGAAACTCTAAATCAAACACGGTTTGTGCTAGCTCCTTGAAACTTGACAAAATGAAGTAGTTGTAAGTTCTATCTCTATGGTTTGTTTCCTCTTGAAGTACCCCATGCAGAGACTGGCGAAAAACACTTTCGTTTGAAAGGGGTTGCCAAGCTTCCAAAAAACTACTAGTTTGCTGAAATCTCAGCAAACATTTTTTCACCAAATCTTGATGATACTTGGTGGTAATGATCAGTTCACTAATCCCACTTGGCTGCCCAATTTTTATTCTTCTAGGTTGAAGCATTCGTTTCCAGTAACAGTTTGAATTTTTAGGTTTCACTCTGTTTTCTCCTACATAGATAGCTGTGTTTGGAATTCTAAATCAAACACGGTTTGTGCTAGCTCCTTGAAACTTGACCAAATGAAGTAGTTCTAAGTTCTATCTCTATGGTTTGTTTCCTCTTGAAGTACCCCATGCAGAGACTGGCGAAAAACACTTTCGTTTGAAAGGGGTTGCCAAGCTTCCAAAAAACTACTAGTTTGCTGAAATCTCAGCAAACATTTTTTCACCAAATCTTGATGATACTTGGTGGTAATGATGAGTTCACTAATCCCACTTGGCTGCCCAACTTTCACTCTTCTAGATTCTAGCGTTCGTTTCCAGTAACAGTTTGAATTTTTAGGTTTCACTCTGTTTTCTGTTATATACATAGATGTGTTTGAAACTCTAAAACAAACACGGTTTGTGCTAGCTCCTTGAAACTTGACAAAATGAAGTAGTTCTAAGTTCTATCTCTATGGTTTGTTTCCTCTTGAAGTACCCCATGCAGAGTCTGGCGAAAAACACTTTCGTTTGAAAGGGGTTGCCAAGCTTCCAAAAACTACTAGTTTGCTGAAATCTCAGCAAACATTTTTTCACCAAATCTTGATGATACTTGGTGGTAATGATCAGTTCACTAATCCCACTTGGCTGCCCAACTTTCACTCTTCTAGGTTCAAGCGTTCGTTTCCAGTAACAGTTTGAATTTTTAGGTTTCACTCTGTTTTCTGTTATATAGATAGATGTGTTTGAAACTCTAAATCAAACACGGTTTGTGCTAGCTCCGTGAAACTTGACAAAATGAAGTAGTTCTAAGTTCTATCTCTATGGTTTGTTTCCTCTTGAAGTACCCCATGCAGAGACTGGCGAAGAACACTTTCATTTGAAAGGGGTTGCCAAGCTTCCAAAAAACTACAAGTTTGCTGAAATCTCAGCAAACATTTTTTCACCAAATCTTGATGATACTTGGTGGTAATGATCAATTCACTAGGCCCACTTGGCTGCCCAATTTTCACTCTTCTAGGTTCAAGCGTTCGTTTCCAGTAACACTTTGAATTTTTAGGTTTCACTCTGTTTTCTGCTATATAGATAGATGTGTTTGAAACTCTAAATCAAACACGGTTTGTGCTAGCTCCTTGAAACTTGAGCAAATGAAGTAGTTCTAAGTTCTATCTCTATGGTTTGTTTCCTCTTGAAGTACCCCATGCAGAGACTGGGGAAAAACACTTTCGTTTTAAAGGGGTTGCCAAGCTTCCAAAAAACTACTAGTTTGCTGAAATCTAAGCAAACATTTTTTCACCAAAACATGATGATACTTGGTGGTAATGATCAGTTCACTATCCCACTTGGCTGCCCAATTTTTACTCTTCTAGGTTCAAGCGTTCGTTTGCAGTAACACTTTGAAATTTTAGGTTTCACTCTGTTTTCTGCTATATAGATAGATGTCTTTGAAACTCTAAATCAAACACGGTTTGTGCTAGCTCCTTGAAACTTGACAAAATGAAGTAGTTGTAAGTTCTATCCCTATGGTTTGTTTCCTCTTGAAGTACCCCATGCAGAGACTGGCGAAAAACACTTTCGTTTGAAAGGGGTTGCCAAGCTTCCAAAAAACTACTAGTTTGCTGAAATCTCAGCAAACATTTTTTCAATAATCTTGATGATACTTGGTGGTAATGATCAGTTCACTAATCCCACTTGGATGCCCAATTTTTATTCTTCTAGGTTGAAGCATTCGTTTCCAGTAACAGTTTGAATTTTTAGGTTTCACTCTGTTTTCTCCTACATAGATAGCTGTGTTTGGAATTCTAAATCAAACACGGTTTGTGCTAGCTCCTTGAAACTTGACCAAATGAAGTAGTTCTAAGTTCTATCTCTATGGTTTGTTTCCTCTTGAAGTACCCCATGCAGAGACTGGCGAAAAACACTTTCGTTTGAAAGGGGTTGCCAAGCTTCCAAATAACTACTAGTTTGCTGAAATCTCAGCAAACATTTTTTCACCAAATCTTGATGATACTTGGTGGTAATGATCAGTTCACTAAGCCCACTTGGCTGCCCAACTTTCACTCTTCTAGGTTCAAGCGTTAGTTTCCAGTAACAGTTTGAATTTTTAGGTTTCACTCTGTTTTCTGCTATATAGATAGATGTCTCGAAACTCTAAATCAAACACGGTTTGTGCTAGCTCCGTGAAACTTGACAAAATGAAGTAGTTCTAAGTTCTATCTCTATGGTTTGTTTCCTCTTGAAGTACCCCATGCAGAGACTGGCGAAAAACACTTTCATTTGAAAGGGGTTGCCAAGCTTCCAAAAAACTACTAGTTTGCTGAAATCTCAGCAAACATTTTTTCACCAAATCTTGATGATACTTGGTGGTAATGATGAGTTCACTAATCCCACTTGGCTGACCAACTTTCACTCTTCTAGGTTCCAGCGTTCGTTTCCAGTAACAGTTTGAATTTTTAGGTTTCACTCTGTTTTCTGTATTACATAGATGTGTTTGAAACTCTAAATCAAACGCGGTTTGTGCTAGCTCCGTGAAACTTGACAAAATGAAGTAGTTCTAAGTTCTATCTCTATGGTTTGTTTCCTCTTGAAGTACCCCATGCAGAGACTGGCGAAAAACACTTTCGTTTGAAAGGGGTTGCCAAGCTTCCAAAAAACTACTAGTTTGCTGAAATCTCAGCAAACATTTTTTCACCAAATCTTGATGATACTTGGTGGTAATGATCAGTTCACTAATCCCACTTGGCTGCCCAACTTTCACTCTTCTAGGTTCAAGCGTTCGTTTCCAGTAACACTTTGAAATTTTAGGTTTCACTCTGTTTTCTGCTATATAGATAGATGTCTTTGAAACTCTAAATCAAACACGGTTTGTGCTAGCTCCTTGAAACTTGACAAAATGAAGTAGTTGTAAGTTCTATCTCTATGGTTTGTTTCCTCTTGAAGTACCCCATGCAGAGACTGGCGAAAAACACTTTCATTTGAAAGGGGTTGCCAAGCTTCCAAAAAAACTACTAGTTTGCTGAAATCTCAGCAAACATTTTTTCACCAAATCTTGATGATACTTGGTGGTAATGATCAGTTCACTAATCCCACTTGGCTGCCCAACTTTCACTCTTATAGGTTCAAGCGTTCGTTTCCAGTAACAGTTTGAATTTTTAGGTTTCACTCTGTTTTCTGTTATATAGATAGATGTGTTTGAAACTCTAAATCAAACACGGTTTGTGCTAGCTCCGTGAAACTTACAAAATGAAGTAGTTCTAAGTTCTATCTCTATGGTTTGTTTCGTCTTGAAGTACCCCATGCAGAGACTGGCGAAGAACACTTTCGTTTGAAAGGGGTTGCCAAGCTTCCAAAAAACTACTAGTTTGCTGAAATCTCAGCAAACATTTTTTCACCAAATCTTGATGATACTTGGAGGTAATGATCAGTTCACTAAGCCCGCTTGGCTGCCCAATTTACACTCTTCTAGGTTCAAGCATTCGTTTCCAGTAACACTTTGAAATTTTAGGTTTCACTCTGTTTTCTGCTATATAGATAGATGTGTTTGAAACTCTAAATCAAACACGGTTTGTGCTAGCTCCGTGAAACTTGACAAAATGAAGTAGTTCTAAGTTCTATCTCTATGGTTTGTTTCCTCTTGAAGTACCCCATGCACAGACTGGCGAAGAACACTTTCGTTTGAAAGGGGTTGCCAGGCTTCCAAAAAACTTCTCGTTTGCTGAAATCTCAGCAAACATTTTTTCACCAAATCTTGATGATACTTGGTGGTAATGATCAGTTCACTAAGCCCACTTGGCTGCCCAATTTTCACTCTTCTAGGTTCAAGCGTTCGTTTCCAGTAACACTTTGAATTTTTAGGTTTCACTCTGTTTTCTGTTATATAGATAGATGTGTTTGAAACTCTAAATCAAACACGGTTTGTGCTAGCTCCTTGAAACTTGACAAAATGAAGTAGTTCTAAGTTCTATCTCTATGGTTTGTTTCCTCTTGAAGTACCCCATGCAGAGTCTGGCGAAAAACACTTTCGTTTGAAAGGGGTTGCCAAGCTTCCAAAAAACTACTAGTTTGCTGAAACCTCAGCAAATATTTTTTCACCAAATCTTGATGATACTTGGTGGTAATGATCAGATCACTAATCCCACTTGGCTGCCCAACTTTCACTCTTCTAGGTTCAAGCGTTCGTTTCCAGTAACAGTTTGAATTTTTAGGTTTCACTCTGTTTTCTGTTATATAGATAGATGTGTTTGAAACTCTAAATCAAACACGGTTTGTGCTAGCTCCGTGAAACTTGACAAAATGAAGTAGTTCTAAGTTCTATCTCTATGGTTTGTTTCCTCTTGAAGTACCCCATGCAGAGACTGGCGAAGAACACTTTCATTTGAAAGGGGTTGCCAAGCTTCCAAAAAACTACAAGTTTGCTGAAATCTCAGCAAACATTTTTTCACCAAATCTTGATGATACTTGGTGGTAATGATCAGTACACTAGGCCCACTTGGCTGCCCAATTTTCACTCTTCTAGGTTCAAGCGTTCGTTTCCAGTAACACTTTGAATTTTTAGGTTTCACTCTGTTTTCTGCTATATAGATAGATGTGTTTGAAACTCTAAATCAAACACGGTTTGTGCTAGCTCCTTGAAACTTGAGCAAATGAAGTAGTTCTAAGTTCTATCTCTATGGTTTGTTTCCTCTTGAAGTACCCCATGCAGAGACTGGGGAAAAACACTTTCGTTTTAAAGGGGTTGCCAAGCTTCCAAAAAACTACTAGTTTGCTGAAATCTCAGCAAACATTTTTTCACCAAAACATGATGATACTTGGTGGTAATGATCAGTTCACTAAGCCCACTTGGCTGCCCAATTTTTACTCTTCTAGTTTCAAGCGTTCGTTTGCAGTAACACTTTGAAATTTTAGGTTTCACTCTGTTTTCTGCTATATAGATAGATGTCTTTGAAACTCTAAATCAAACACGGTTTGTGCTAGCTCCTTGAAACTTGAAAAAATGAAGTAGTTGTAAGTTCTATCCCTATGGTTTGTTTCCTCTTGAAGTACCCCATGCAGAGACTGGCGAAAAACACTTTCGTTTGAAAGGGGTTGCCAAGCTTCCAAAAAACTACTAGTTTGCTGAAATCTCAGCAAACATTTTTTCAATAATCTTGATGATACTTGGTGGTAATGATCAGTTCACTAATCCCACTTGGATGCCCAATTTTTATTCTTCTAGGTTGAAGCATTCGTTTCCAGTAACAGTTTGAATTTTTAGGTTTCACTCTGTTTTCTCCTACATAGATAGCTGTGTTTGGAATTCTAAATCAAACACGGTTTGTGCTAGCTCCTTGAAACTTGACCAAATGAAGTAGTTCTAAGTTCTATCTCTATGGTTTGTTTCCTCTTGAAGTACCCCATGCAGAGACTGGCGAAAAACACTTTCGTTTGAAAGGGGTTGCCAAGCTTCCAAAAAACTAATAGTTTGCTGAAATCTCAGCAAACATTTTTTCACCAAATCTTGATGATACTTGGTGGTAATGATCAGTTCACTAAGCCCACTTGGCTGCCCAACTTTCACTCTTCTAGGTTCAAGCGTTAGTTTCCAGTAACAGTTTGAATTTTTAGGTTTCACTCTGTTTTCTGCTATATAGATAGATGTCTCGAAACTCTAAATCAAACACGGTTTGTGCTAGCTCCGTGAAACTTGACAAAATGAAGTAGTTCTAAGTTCTATCTCTATGGTTTGTTTCCTCTTGAAGTACCCCATGCAGAGACTGGCGAAAAACACTTTCATTTGAAAGGGGTTGCCAAGCTTCCAAAAAACTACTAGTTTGCTGAAATCTCAGCAAACATTTTTTCACCAAATCTTGATGATACTTGGTGGTAATGATGAGTTCACTCATCCCACTTGGCTGACCAACTTTCACTCTTCTAGGTTCTAGCGTTCGTTTCCAGTAACAGTTTGAATTTTTAGGTTTCACTCTGTTTTCTGTATTACATAGATGTGTTTGAAACTCTAAATCAAACACGGTTTGTGCTAGCTCCGTGAAACTTGACAAAATGAAGTAGTTCTAAGTTCTATCTCTATGGTTTGTTTCCTCTTGAAGTACCCCATGCAGAGACTGGCGAAGAACACTTTCGTTTGAAAGGGGTTGCCAATCTTCCAAAAAACTTCTCATTTGCTGAAATCTCAGCAAACATTTTTTCACCAAATCTTGATGATACTTGGTGGTAATGATCAGTTCACTAAGCCCACTTGGCTGCCCAATTTTCACTCTTCTAGGTTCAAGCGTTCGTTTCCAGTAACACTTTGAATTTTTAGGTTTCACTCTGTTTTCTGCTATATAGATAGATGTGTTTAAAACTCTAAATCAAACACGGTTTGTGCTAGCTCCTTGAAACTTGACAAAATGAAGTAGTTCTAAGTTCTATCTCTATGGTTTGTTTCCTCTTGAAGTACCCCATGCAGAGACTGGCGAAAAACACTTTCGTTTGAAAGGGGTTGCCAAGCTTCCAAAAATCTACTAGTTTGCTGAAATCTCAGCAAACATTTTTTCACCAAATCTTGATGATACTTGGTGGTAATGATCAGTTCACTAATCCCACTTGGCTGCCCAACTTTCACTCTTCTAGGTTCAAGCGTTCGTTTCCAGTAACACTTTGAAATTTTAGGTTTCACTCTGTTTTCTGCTATATAGATAGATGTCTTTGAAACTCTAAATCAAACACGGTTTGTGCTAGCTCCTTGAAACTTGACAAAATGAAGTAGTTGTAAGTTCTATCTCTATGGTTTGTTTCCTCTTGAAGTACCCCATGCAGAGACTGGCGAAAAACACTTTCATTTGAAAGGGGTTGCCAAGCTTCCAAAAAAACTACTAGTTTGCTGAAATCTCAGCAAACATATTTTCACCAAATCTTGATGATACTTGGTGGTAATGATCAGTTCACTAATTACACTTGGCTGCCCAACTTTCACTCTTCTAGGTTCAAGCGTTCGTTTCCAGTAACAGTTTGAATTTTTAGGTTTCACTCTGTTTTCTGTTATATAGATAGATGTGTTTGAAACTCTAAATCAAACACGGTTTGTGCTAGCTCCGTGAAACTTACAAAATGAAGTAGTTCTAAGTTCTATCTCTATGGTTTGTTTCCTCTTGAAGTACCCCATGCAGAGACTGGCGAAGAACACTTTCGTTTGAAAGGGGTTGCCAAGCTTCCAAAAAACTACTAGTTTGCTGAAATCTCAGCAAACATTTTATCACCAAATCTTGATGATACTTGGAGGTAATGATCAGTTCACTAAGCCCGCTTGGCTGCCCAATTTACACTCTTCTAGGTTCAAGCATTCGTTTCCAGTAACACTTTGAAATTTTTGGTTTCACTCTGTTTTCTGCTATATAGATAGATGTGTTTGAAACTCTAAATCAAACACGGTTTGTGCTAGCTCCGTGAGACTTGACAAAATGAAGTAGTTCTAAGTTCTATCTCTATGGTTTGTTTCCTCTTGAAGTACCCCATGCAGAGTCTGGCGAAGAAAACTTTCGTTTGAAAGGCGTTGCCAAGCTTCCAAAAAACTTCTCGTTTGCTGAAATCTCAGCAAACATTTTTTCACCAAATCTTGATGATACTTGGTGGTAATGATCAGTTCACTAAGCCCACTTGGCTGCCCAATTTTCACTCTTCTAGGTTCAAGCGTTCGTTTCCAGTAACACTTTGAATTTTTAGGTTTCACTCTGTTTTCTGCTATATAGATAGATGTGTTTGAAACTTTAAATCAAACACGGTTTGTGCTAGCTCCTTGAAACTTGACAAAATGAAGTAGTTCTAAGTTCTATCTCTATGGTTTGTTTCCTCTTGAAGTACCCCATGCAGAGACTGGCGAAAAACACTTTCGTTTGAAAGGGGTTGCCAAGCTTCCAAAAAACTACTAGTTTGCTGAAATCTCAGCAAACATTTTTTCACCAAATCTTGCTGATACTTGGTGGTAATGATCAGTTCACTAAGCCCACTTGGCTGCCCAACTTTCACTCTTCTAGGTTCAAGCGTTCGTTTCCAGTAACAGTTTGAATTTTTAGGTTTCACTCTGTTTTCTGTTATATAGATAGATGTGTTTGAAACTCTAAATCAAACACGGTTTGTGCTAGCTCCGTGAAACTTGACAAAATGAAGTAGTTCTAAGTTCTATCTCTATGGTTTGTTTCCTCTTGAAGTACCCCATGCAGAGACTGGCGAAGAACACTTTCATTTGAAAGGGGTTGCCAAGCTTCCAAAAAACTACAAGTTTGCTGAAATCTCAGCAAACATTTTTTCACCAAATCTTGATGATACTTGGTGGTAATGATCAGTTCACTAGGCCCACTTGGCTGCCCAATTTTCACTCTTCTAGGTTCAAGCGTTCGTTTCCAGTAACACTTTGAATTTTTAGGTTTCACTCTGTTTTCTGCTATATAGATAGATGTGTTTGAAACTCTAAATCAAACACGGTTTGTGCTAGCTCCTTGAAACTTGAGCAAATGAAGTAGTTCTAAGTTCTATCTCTATGGTTTGTTTCCTCTTGAAGGACCCCATGCAGAGACTGGCGAAAAACACTTTCGTTTTAAAGGGGTTGCCAAGCTTCCAAAAAACTACTAGTTTGCTGAAATCTCAGCAAACATTTTTTCACCAAATCTTGATGATACTTGGTGGTAATGATCAGTTCACTAATCCCACTTGGCTGCCCAATTTTTATTTTTCTAGGTTGAAGCATTTGTTTCCAGTAACAGTTTGAATTTTTAGGTTTCACTCTGTTTTCTCCTACATAGATAGCTGTGTTTGGAATTCTAAATCAAACACGGTTTGTGCTAGCTCCTTGAAACTTGACCAAATGAAGTAGTTCTAAGTTCTATCTCTATGGTTTGTTTCCTCTTGAAGTACCCCATGCAGAGACTGGCGAAAAACACTTTCGTTTGAAAGGGGTTGCCAAGCTTCCAAAAAACTACTAGTTTGCTGAAATCTCAGCAAATATTTTTTCACCAAATCTTGATGATACTTGGTGGTAATGATCAGTTCACTAAGCCCACTTAGCTGCCCAACTTTCACTCTTCTAGGTTCAAGCGTTAGTTTCCAGTAACAGTTTGAATTTTTAGGTTTCACTCTGTTTTCTGCTATATAGATAGATGTCTCGAAACTCTAAATCAAACACGGTTTGTGCTAGCTCCGTGAAACTTGACAAAATGAAGGAGTTCTAAGTTCTATCTCTATGGTTTGTTTCCTCTTGAAGTACCCCATGCAGAGACTGGCGAAAAACACTTTCATTTGAAAGGGGTTGCCAAGCTTCCAAAAAACTACTCGTTTGCTGAAATCTCAGCAAACATTTTTTCACCAAATCTTGATGATACTTGGTGGTAATGATGAGTTCACTAATCCCACTTGGATGCTCAACTTTCACTCTTCTAGGTTCTAGCGTTCGTTTCCAGTAACAGTTTGAATTTTTAGGTTTCACTCTGTTTTCTGTTATATACATAGATGTGTTTGAAACTCTAAATCAAACACGGTTTGTGCTAGCTCCGTGAAACTTGACAAAATGAAGTAGTTCTAAGTTCTATCTCTATGGTTTGTTTCCTCTTGAAGTACCCCATGCAGAGACTGGCGAAAAACACTTTCGTTTTAAAGGGGTTGCCAAGCTTCCAAAAAACTACTAGTTTGCTGAAATCTCAGCAAACATTTTTTCACCAAATCTTGATGATACTTGGTGGTAATGATCAGTTCACTAATCCCACTTGGCTGCCCAACTTTCACTCTTCTAGGTTCAAGCGTTCGTTTCCAGTAACACTTTGAAATTTTAGGTTTCACTCTGTTTTCTGCTATATAGATAGATGTCTTTGAAACTCTAAATCAAACACGGTTTGTGCTAGCTCCTTGAAACTTGACAAAATGAAGTAGTTGTAAGTTCTATCTCTATGGTTTGTTTCCTCTTGAAGTACCCCATGCAGAGACTGGCGAAAAACACTTTCATTTGAAAGGGGTTGCCAAGCTTCCAAAAAAACTACTAGTTTGCTGAAATCTCAGCAAACATTTTTTCACCAAATCTTGATGATACTTGGTGGTAATGATCAGTTCAGTAATCCCACTTGGCTGCCCAACTTTCACTCTTCTAGGTTCAAGCGTTCGTTTCCAGTAACACTTTGAATTTTTAGGTTTCACTCTGTTTTCTTCTATAAAGATAGATGTGTTTGAAACTCTAAATCAAACACGGATTGTGCTAGCTCCGTGAAACTTGACAAAATGAAGTAGTTCTAAGTTCTATCTCTATGGTTTGTTTCCTCTTGAAGTACAACATGCAGAGACTGGCAAAGAACACTTTCGTTTGAAAGGGGTTGCCAAGCTTCCAAAAAACTACTCGTTTGCTGAAATCTCAGCAAACATTTTTTCACCAAATCTTGATGATACTTGGTGGTAATGATCAGTTCTCTAAGCCCACTTGGCTGCCCAATTTTCACTCTTCTAGGTTCAAGCGTTCATTTCCAGTAACACTTTGAATTTTTAGGTTTCACTCTGTTTTCTGCTATATAGATAGATGTCTTTGAAACTCTAAATCAAACACGGTTTGTGCTAGCTCCTTGAAACTTGACAAAATTAAGTAGTTGTAAGTTCTATCTCTATGGTTTGTTTCCTCTTGAAGTACCCCATGCAGACACTGGCGAAAAACACTTTCATTTGAAAGGGGTTGCCAAGCTTCCAAAAAACTACTAGTTTGCTGATATCTCAGCAAACATTTTTTCACCAAATCTTGATGATACTTGGTGGTAATGATCAGTTCACTAAGCCCACTTGGCTGCCCAACTTTCACTCTTCTAGGTTCAAGCGTTCGTTTCCAGTAACAGTTTGAATTTTTAGGTTTCACTCTGTTTTCTGCTATATAGATAGATGTCTCGAAACTCTAAATCAAACACGGTTTGTGCTAGCTCCGTGAAACTTGACAAAATGAAGTAGTTCTAAGTTCTATCTCTATGGTTTGTTTCCTCTTGAAGTACCCCACGCAGAGACTGGCGAAAAACACTTTCGTTGGAAAGGGGTTGCCAAGCTTCCAAAAAACTACTAGTTTGCTGAAATCTCAGCAAACATTTTTTCACCAAATCTTGATGATACTTGGTGGTAATGATCAGTTCACTAATCCCACTTGGCTGCCCAACTTTCACTCTTCTAGGTTCAAGCGTTCGTTTCCAGTAACAGTTTGAATTTTTAGGTTTCACTCAGTTTTCTGTTATATAGATAGATGTGTTTGAAACTCTAAATCAAACACGGTTTGTGCTAGCTCCGTGAAACTTGACAAAATGAAGTAGTTCAAAGTTCTATCTCTATGGTTTGTTTCCTCTTGAAGTACCCCATGCAGAGACTGGCGAAGAACACTTTCGTTTGAAAGGGGTTTCCAAGCTTCCAAAAAACTTCTCGTTTGCTGAAATCTCAGCAAACATTTTTTCACCAAATCTTGATGATACTTGGTGGTAATGATCAGTTCCCTAATCCCACTTGGCTGCCCAACTTTCACTCTTCTAGGTTCAAGCGTTCGTTTCCAGTAACAGTATGAATTTTTAGGTTTCACTCTGTTTTCTGTTATATAGATAGATGTGTTTGAAACTCTAAATCAAACACGGTTTGTGCTAGCTCCGTGAAACTTACAAAATGAAGTAGTTCTAAGTTCTATCTCTATGGTTTGTTTCCTCTTGAAGTACCCCATGCAGAGACTGGCGAAGAACACTTTCGTTTGAAAGGGGTTGCCAAGCTTCCAAAAAACTACTAGTTTGCTGAAATCTCAGCAAACATTTTTTCACCAAATCTTGATGATACTTGGAGGTAATGATCAGTTCACTAAGCCCGCTTGGCTGCCCAATTTACACTCTTCTAGGTTCAAGCGTTCGTTTCCAGTAACACTTTGAATTTTTAGGTTTCACTCTGTTTTCTGCTATATAGATAGATGTGTTTGAAACTCTAAATCAAACACGGTTTGTGCTAGCTCCTTGAAACTTGACCAAATGAAGTAGTCCTATGTTCTATCTATATGGTTTGTTTCCTCTTGAATTACCCCATGCAGAGACTGGCGAAAAACACTTTCGTTTGAAAGGGGTTGCCAAGCTTCCAAAAACTACTAGTTTGCTGAAATCTCAGCAAATATTTTTTCAACAAATCTTGATGATACTTGGTGGTAATGATCAGTTCACTAATCAGACTTGGCTGCCCAACTTTCACTCTTCTAGGTTCAAGCGTTCGTGTCCAGTAACAGTTTGAAATTTTAGGTTTCACTCTGTTTTCTGCTATATAGATAGATGTGTTTGGAATTCTAAATCAAACACGGTTTGTACTAGCTCCTTGAAACTTGACAAAATGAAGTAGTTGTTAGTTCTATCTCTATGGTTTTTTTCCTCTTGAAGTAACCCATGCAGAGACTGGCGAAAAACACTTTCGTTTGAAAGGGGTTGCCAAGCTTTCAAAAAACTACTAGTTTGCTGAAATCTCAGCAAACATTTTTTCACCAAATCTTGATGATACTTGGTGGTAATGATCAGTTCACTAATCCCACTTGGCTGCCCAACTTTCACTCTTCTAGGTTCAAGCGTTCGTTTCCAGTAACAGTTTGAATTTTTAGGTTTCACTCTGTTTTCTGCTATATAGATAGATGTGTTTGAAACTCTAAATCAAACACGGTTTGTGCTAGCTCCGTGAAACTTGACAAAATGAAGTAGTTCTAAGTTCTATCTCTATGGTTTGTTTCCTCTTGAAGTACCCCATGCAGAGACTGGCGATGAACACCTTCGTTTGAAAGGGGTTGCCAAGCTTCCAAAAAACTACTCGTTTGCTGAAATCTCAGCAAACATTTTTTCACCAAATCTTGATGATACTTGGTGGTAATGATCAGTTCACTAAGCCCACTTGGCTGCCCAATTTTCACTCTTCTAGGTTCAAGCGTTCGTTTCCAGTAACACTTTGAATTTTTAGGTTTCACTCTGTTTTCTGCTATATAGATAGATGTGTTTGAAACTCTAAATCAAACACGGTTTGTGCTAGCTCCTTGAAACTTGACCAAATGAAGTAGTTATAAGTTCTATCTCTATGGTTTGTTTCCTCTTGAAGTACCCCATGCAGAGACTGGCGAAAAACACTTCCGTTTGAAAGGGGTTGCCAAGCTTCCAAAAAACTACTAGTTTGCTGAAATCTCAGCAAACATTTTTTCACCAAATCTTGATGATACTTGGTGGTAATGATCAGTTCACTAATCCCACTTGGCTGCCCAACTTTCACTCTTCTAGGTTCAAGCGTTCGTTTCCAGTAACAGTTTGAATTTTTAGGTTTCACTCTGTTTTCTGTTATATAGATAGATGTGTTTGAAACTCTAAATCAAACACGGTTTGTGCTAGCTCCGTGAAACTTGACAAAATGAACTAGTTCTAAGTTCTATCTCTATGGTTTGTTTCCTCTTGAAGTACCCCATGCAGAGACTGGCGAAGAACACTTTCGTTTGAAAGGGGTTGCCAAGCTTCCAAAAAACTTCTCGTTTGCTGAAATCTCAGCAAACATTTTTTCACCAAACCTTGATGATACTTGGTGGTAATGATCAGTTCACTAAGCCCACTTGGCTACCCAATTTTTATTCTTCTAGGTTGAAGCATTCGTTTCCAGTAACAGTTTGAACGTTTAGGTTTCACTCTGTTTTCTCCTACATAGATAGCTGTGTTTGGAATTCTAAATCAAACACGGTTTGTGATAGCTCCTTGAAACTTGACCAAATGAAGTAGTTCTAGTTCTATATCTATGGTTTGTTTCCTCTTGAAGTACCCCATGCAGAACTGGCGAAAAACACTTTCATTTGAAAGGGGTTGCCAAGCTTCCAAAAAACTACTAGTTTGCTGAAATCTCAGCAAACATTTTTTCACCAAATCTTGATGATACTTGGTGGTAATGATCAGTTCACCAAGCCCACTTGGCTGCCGAACTTTCACTCTTCTAGGTTCAAGCGTTCGTTTCCAGTAACAGTTTGAATTTTTAGGTTTCACTCTGTTTTCTGCTATAAAGATAGATGTCTCGAAACTCTAAATCAAACACGGTTTGTGCTAGCTCCGTGAAACTTGACAAAATGAACTAGTTCTAAGTTCTATCTCTATGGTTTGTTTCCTCTTGAAGTACCCCATGCAGAGACTGGCGAAGAACACTTTCGTTTGAAAGGGGTTGCCAAGCTTCCAAAAAACTTCTCGTTTGCTGAAATCTCAGCAAACATTTTTTCACCAAATCTTGATGATACTTGGTGGTAATGATCAGTTCACTAAGCCCACTTGGCTGCCCAATTTTCACTCTTCTAGGTTCAAGCGTTCGTTTCCAGTAACAGTTTGAATTTTTAGGTTTCACTCTGTTTTCTGTTATATAGATAGATGTGTTTGAAACTCTAAATCAAACACGGTTTGTGCTAGCTCCTTGAAACTTGACCAAATGAAGTAGTCCTATGTTCTATCTATATGGTTTGTTTCCTCTTGAATTACCCCATGCAGAGACTGGCGAAAAACACTTTCGTTTGAAAGGGGTTGCCAAGCTTCCAAAAAACTACTAGTTTGCTGAAATCTCAGCAAACATTTTTTCACCAAATCTTGATGATAC
>NW_027511106.1:0-28360 GCF_048772815.1 Callospermophilus lateralis
TTTGGAATTCTAAATCAAACACGGTTTGTGCTAGCTCCTTGAAACTTGACCAAATGAAGTAGTTCTACGTTCTATCTCTATGGTTTGTTTCCTCTTGAAGTACCCCATGCAGAGACTGGCGAAGAACACTTTCGTTTGAAAGGGGTTGCCAAGCTTCCAAAAAACTACTCGTTTGCTGAAATCTCAGCAAATATTTTTTCACCAAATCTTGATGATACTTGGTGGTAATGATCAGTTCACTAAGCCCACTTGGCTGCCCAATTTTCACTCTTCTAGGTTCAAGCGTTCGTTTCCAGTAACACTTTGAATTTTTAGGTTTCACTCTGTTTTCTGCTATATAGATAGATGTGTTTGAAACTCTAAATCAAACACGGTTTGTGCTAGCTCCTTGAAACTTGACCAAATGAAGTAGTTCTAAGTTCTATCTCTATGGTTTGTTTCCTCTTGAAGTACCCCATGCAGAGACTGGCGAAAAACACTTTCGTTTGAAAGGGGTTGCCAAGCTTCCAAAAAACTACTCGTTTGCTGAAACCTCAGCAAACATTTTTTCACCAAATCTTGATGATACTTGGTGGTAATGATCAGTTCACTAATCCCACTTGGCTGCCCCAATTTTTTTCTTCTAGGTTGAAGCTTTCGTTTCCAGTGACTCTTTGAATTTTTAGGTTTCACTCTGTTTTCTCCTACATAGATAGCTGTGTTTGGAATTCTAAATCAAACACGGTTTGTGCTAGCTCCTTGAAACTTGACCAAATGAAGTAGTTCTACGTTCTATCTCTATGGTTTGTTTCCTCTTGAAGTACCCCATGCAGAGACTGGCGAAGAACACTTTCGTTTGAAAGGGGTTGCCAAGCTTCCAAAAAACTACTCGTTTGCTGAAATCTCAGCAAACATTTTTTCACCAAATCTTGATGATACTTGGTGGTAATGATCAGTTCACTAATCCCACTTGGCTGCCCAACTTTCACTCTTGTAGGTTCAAGCGTTCGTTTCCAGTAACAGTTTGAATTTTTAGGTTTCACTCTGTTTTCTGCTATATAGATAGATGTGTTTGAAACTCTAAATCAAACACGGTTTGTGCTAGCTCCGTGAAACTTGACAAAATGAAGTAGTTCTAAGTTCTATCTCTATGGTTTGTTTCCTCTTGAAGTACCCCATGCAGAGACTGGCGAAGAACACTTTCGTTTGAAAGGGGTTGCCAAGCTTCCAAAAAACTACTCGTTTGCTGAAATCTCAGCAAACATTTTTTCACGAAATCTTGATGATACTTGGTGGTAATGATCAGTTCACTAAGCCCACTTGGCTGCCCAATTTTCACTCTTCTAGGTTCAAGCATTCGTTTCCAGTAACACTTTGAATTTTTAGGTTTCACTCTGTTTTCTGCTATATAGATAGATGTGTTTGAAACTCTAAATCAAACACGGTTTGTGCTAGCTCCTTGAAACTTGACCAAATGAAGTAGTTCTAAGTTCTATCTCTATGGTTTGTTTCCTCTTGAAGTACCCCATGCAGAGACTGGCGAAAAACACTTTCGTTTGAAAGGGGTTGCCAAGCTTCCAAAAAACTACTAGTTTGCTGAAATCTCAGCAAACATTTTTTCACCAAATCTTGATGATACTTGGTGGTAATGATCAGTTCACTAAGCCCACTTGGCTGCCCAATTTTCACTCTTCTAGGTTCAAGCGTTCGTTTCCAGTAACACTTTGAATTTTTAGGTTTCACTCTGTTTTCTGCTATATAGATAGATGTGTTTGAAACTCTAAATCAAACACGGTTTGTGCTAGCTCCTTGAAACTTGAGCAAATGAAGTAGTTCTAAGTTCTATCTCTATGGTTTTTTTCCTCTTGAAGTACCCATGCAGAGACTGGCGAAAAACACTTTCGTTTGAAAGGGGTTGCCAAGCTTCCAAAAAACTACTAGTTTGCTGAAATCTCAGCAAACATTTTTTCACCAAAACTTGATGATACTTGGTGGTAATGATCAGTTCAGTAAGCCCACTTGGCTGCCCAATTTTTACTCTTCTAAGTTCAAGCGTCCGTTTCCAGTAACACTTTGAAATTTTAGGTTTCACTCTGTTTTCTGCTATATAGATAGATGTCTTTGAAACTCTAAATCAAACACGGTTTGTGCTAGCTCCTTGAAACTTGACAAAATGAAGCAGTTGTTAGTTCTATCTCTATGGTTTTTTTCCTCTTGAAGTACCCCATGCAGAGACTGGCAAAAAACACTTTCGTTTGAAAGGGGTTGCCAAGCTTCCAAAAAACTACTCGTTTGCTGAAACCTCAGCAAACATTTTTTCACCAAATCTTGATGATACTTGGTGGTAATGATCAGTTCACTAATCCCACTTGGCTGCCCCAATTTTTTTCTTCTAGGTTGAAGCTTTCGTTTCCAGTGACTGTTTGAATTTTTAGGTTTCACTCTGTTTTCTCCTACATAGATAGCTGTGTTTGGAATTCTAAATCAAACACGGTTTGTGCTAGCTCCTTGAAACTTGACCAAATGAAGTAGTTCTACGTTCTATCTCTATGGTTTGTTTCCTCTTGAAGTACCCCATGCAGAGACTGGCGAAGAACACTTTCGTTTGAAAGGGGTTGCCAAGCTTCCAAAAAACTACTGGTTTGCTGAAATCTCAGCAAACATTTTTTCACCAAATCTTGATGATACTTGGTGGTAATGATCAGTTCACTAAGCCCACTTGGCTGCCCAATTTTCACTCTTCTAGGTTCAAGCGTTCGTTTCCAGTAACACTTTGAAATTTTAGGTTTCACTCTGTTTTCTGCTATATAGATAGATGTGTTTGAAACTCTAAATCAAACACGGTTTGTGCTAGCTCCGTGAAACTTGACAAAATGAAGTAGTTCTAAGTTCTATCTCTATGGTTTGTTTCCTCTTGAAGTACCCCATGCAGAGACTGGCGAAGAACACTTTCGTTTGAAAGGGGTTGCCAAGCTTCCAAAAAACTACTCGTTTGCTGAAATCTCAGCAAACATTTTTTCACCAAATCTTGATGATACTTGGTGGTAATGATCAGTTCACTAAGCCCACTTGGCTGCCCCAATTTTTTTCTTCTAGGTTGAAGCTTTCGTTTCCAGTGACTGTTTGAATTTTTAGGTTTCACTCTGTTTTCTCCTACATAGATAGCTGTGTTTGGAATTCTAAATCAAACACGGTTTGTGCTAGCTCCTTGAAACTTGACAAAATGAAGTAGTTCTAAGTTCTATCTCTATGGTTTGTTTCCTCTTGAAGTACCCCATGCAGAGACTGGCGAAGAACACTTTCGTTTGAAAGGGGTTGCCAAGCTTCCAAAAAACTACTCGTTTGCTGAAATCTCAGCAAACATTTTTTCACCAAATCTTGACGATACTTGGTGGTAATGATCAGTTCACTAAGCCCACTTGGCTGCCCAATTTTCACTCTTCTAGGTTCAAGCGTTCGTTTCCAGTAACACTTTGAAATTTTAGGTTTCACTCTGTTTTCTGCTATATAGATAGATGTGTTTGAAACTCTAAATTAAACACGGTTTGTGCTATCTCCGTGAAACTTGACAAAATGAAGTAGTTCTAAGTTCTATCTCTATGGTTTGTTTCCTCTTGAAGTACCCCATGCAGAGACTGGCGAAGAACACTTTCGTTTGAAAGGGGTTGCCAAGCTTCCAAAAAACTACTCGTTTGCTGAAATCTCAGCAAACATTTTTTCACCAAATCTTGATGATACTTGGTGGTAATGATCAGTTCACTAAGCCCACTTGGCTGCCCAATTTTCACTCTTCTAGGTTCAAGCGTTCGTTTCCAGTAACAGTTTGAATTTTTAGGTTTCACTCTGTTTTCTACTACATAGATAGGTGTGTTTGGAATTCTAAATCAAACACCGTTTGAGCTAGCTCCTTGAAACTTGACCAAATGAAGTAGTTCTATGTTCTATCTCTATGGTTTGTTTCCTCTTGAAGTACCCCATGCAGAGACTGGCGAAAAACACTTTCGTTTGAAAGGGGTTGCCAAGCTTCCGAAAAACTACTAGTTTGCTGAAATCTCAGGAAACATTTTTTCACCAAATCTTGATGATACTTGGTGGTAATGATCAGTTCACTAAGCCCACTTGGCTGCCCAATTTTCACTCTTCTAGGTTCAAGCGTTCGTTTAAAGTAACACTTTGAATTTTTAGGTTTCACTCTGTTTTCTGCTATATAGATAGATGTGTTTGAAACTCTAAATCAAACACGGTTTGTGCTAGATCCTTGAAACTTGACCAAATGAAGTACTTCTACGTTCTATCTCTATGGTTTGTTTCCTCTTGAAGTACCCTATGCAGAGACTGGCGAAAAACACTTCCGTTTGAAAGGGGTTGCCAAGCTTCCAAAAACTACTAGTTTGCTGAAATCTCAGCAAACATTTTTTCACCAAATCTTGATGATACTTGGTGGTAATGATCAGTTCACTAATCCCACTTGGCTGCCCAAATTTTATTCTTCTAGGTTGAAGCTTTCGTTTCCAGTAACAGTTTGAATTTTTAGGTTTCACTCTGTTTTCTCCTACATAGATAGCTGTGTTTGGAATTCTAAATCAAACACGGTTTGTGCTAGCTCCTTGAAACTTGACCAAATGAAGTAGTTCTAAGTTCTATCTCTATCGTTTGTTTCCTCTTGAAGTACCCCATGCAGAGACTGGCGAAAAACACTTTCGTTTGAAAGGGGTTGCCAAGCTTCCAAAAAACTACTAGTTTGCTGAAATCTCAGCAAACATTTTTTCACCAAATCTTGATGATACTTGGTGGTAATGATCAGTTCACTAAGCCCACTTGGCTGCCCCAATTTTTTTCTTCTAGGTTGAAGCTTTCGTTTCCAGTGACTGTTTGAATTTTTAGGTTTCACTCTGTTTTCTCCTACATAGATAGCTGTGTTTGGAATTCTAAATCAAACACGGTTTGTGCTAGCTCCTTGAAACTTGACAAAATGAAGTAGTTCTAAGTTCTATCTCTATGGTTTGTTTTCTCTTGAAGTACCCCATGCAGAGACTGGCGAAGAACACTTTCGTTTGAAAGGGGTTGCCAAGCTTCCAAAAAACTACTCGTTTGCTGAAATCTCAGCAAACATTTTTTCACCAAATCTTGACGATACTTGGTGGTAATGATCAGTTCACTAAGCCCACTTGGCTGCCCAATTTTCACTCTTCTAGGTTCAAGCGTTCGTTTCCAGTAACACTTTGAAATTTTAGGTTTCACTCTGTTTTCTGCTATATAGATAGATGTGTTTGAAACTCTAAATTAAAAACGGTTTGTGCTATCTCCGTGAAACTTGACAAAATGAAGTAGTTCTAAGTTCTATCTCTATGGTTTTTTTCCTCTTGAAGTACCCCTTGCAGAGACTGGCGAAGAACACTTTCGTTTGAAAGGGGTTGCCAAGCTTCCAAAAAACTACTCGTTTGCTGAAATCTCAGCAAACAGTTTTTCACCAAATCTTGATGATACTTGGTGGTAATGATCAGTTCACTAAGCCCACTTGGCTGCCCAAGTTTTACTCTTCTAGGTTCAAGCGTTCGTTTCCAGTAACAGTTTGAATTTTTAGGTTTCACTCTGTTTTCTGTTATATAGATAGATGTGTTTGAAACTCTAAATCAAACACGGTTTGTGCTAGCTCCGTGAAACTTGACAAAATGAAGTAGTTCTAAGTTCTATCTCTATGGTTTGTTTCCTCTTGAAGTACCCCATGCAGAGACTGGCGAAAAACACTTTCGTTTGAAAGGGGTTGCCAAGCTTCCAAAAAACTACTAGTTTGCTGAAATCTCAGCAAACATTTTTTCACCAAATCTTGATGATACTTGGTGGTAATGATCAGTTCACTAAGCCCACTTGGCTGCCCAATTTTCACTCTTCTAGGTTCAAGCGTTCGTTTCCAGTAACACTTTGAAATTTTAGGTTTCACTCTGTTTTCTGCTATATAGATAGATGTGTTTGAAACTCTAAATTAAACACGGTTTGTGCTATCTCCGTGAAACTTGACAAAATGAAGTAGTTCTAAGTTCTATCTCTATGGTTTTTTTCCTCTTGAAGTACCCCTTGCAGAGACTGGCGAAGAACACTTTCGTTTGAAAGGGGTTGCCAAGCTTCCAAAAAACTACTCGTTTGCTGAAATCTCAGCAAATATTTTTTCACCAAATCTTGATGATACTTGGTGGTAATGATCAGTTCACTAAGCCCACTTGGCTGCCCAATTTTTACTCTTCTAGGTTCAAGCGTTCGTTTAAAGTAACAGTTTGAATTTTTAGGTTTCACTCTGTTTTCTGTTATATAGATAGATGTGTTTGAAACTCTAAATCAAACACGGTTTGTGCTAGCTCCTTGAAACTTGACAAAATGAAGTAGTTCTAAGTTCTATCTCTATGGTTTGTTTCCTCTTGAAGTACCCCATGCAGAGACTGGCGAAAAACACTTTTGTTTGAAAGGGGTTGCCAAGCTTCCAAAAAACTACTAGTTTGCTGAAATCTCAGGAAACATTTTTTCACCAAATCTTGATGATACTTGGTGGTAATGATCAGTTCACTAAGCAAACTTGGCTGCCCAATTTTCACTCTTCTAGGTTCAAGCGTTCGTTTCCAGTAACACTTTGAATTTTTAGGTTTCACTCTGTTTTCTGTTATATAGATAGATGTGTTTGAAACTCTAACTCAAACACGGTTTGTGCTAGCTCCTTGAAACTTGACAAAATGAAGTAGTTGTTAGTTCTATCTCTATGGTTTGTTTCCTCTTGAAGTACCCCATGCAGAGACTGGCGAAAAACACTTTCGTTTGAAAGGGGTTGCCAAGCTTCCAAAAAACTACTAGTTTGCTGAAATCTCAGCAAACATTTTTTCACCAAATCTTGATGATACTTGGTGGTAATGATCAGTTCACTAATCCCACTTGGCTGCCCAACTTTCACTCTTCTAGGTTCAAGCGTTCGTTTCCAGTAACAGTTTGAATTTTTAGGTTTCACTCTGTTTTCTGTTATATAGGTAGATGTGTTTGAAACTCTAAATCAAACACGGTTTGTGCTAGCTCCGTGAAACTTGACATAATGAAGTAGTTCTAAGTTCTATCTCTATGGTTTGTTTCCTCTTGAATTACCCCATGCAGAGACTGGCGAAAAACACTTTCGTTTGAAAGGGGTTGCCAAGCTTCTAAAAAACTACTAGTTTGCTGAAATCTCAGCAAACATTTTTTCACCAAATCTTGATGATACTTGGTGGTAATGATCAGTTCACTAAGCCCACTTGGCAGCTCAATTTTCACTCTTCTAAGTTCAAGCGTTCCTTTCCAGTAACACTTTGAATTTTTAGGTTTCACTCTGTTTTCTGCTATATAGATAGATGTGTTTGAAACTCTAAATCAAACACGGTTTGTGCTAGCTCCTTGAAACTTGAGCAAATGATGTAGTTCTAAGTTCTATCTCTATGGTTTGTTTCCTCTTGAAGTAACCCATGCAGAGACTGGCGAAAAACACTTTCGTTTTAAAGGGGTTGCCAAGCTTCCAAAAAACTACTAGTTTGCTGAAATCTCAGCAAACATTTTTTCACCAAAACTTGATGATACTTGGTGGTAATGATCAGTTCACTAAGCCCACTTGGCTGCCCAATTTTCACTCTTCTAGGTTCAAGCGTTCGTTTCCAGTAACACTTTGAGTTTTTAGGTTTCACTCTGTTTTCTGCTATATAGATAGATGTGTTTGAAACTCTAAATCAAACAGGGTTTGTGCTAGCTCCTTGAAACTTGACAAAATGAAGTAGTTGTTAGTTGTATCTCAATGGTTTTTTTCCTCTTGAAGTATCCCATGCAGGGACTGGCGAAAAACACTTTCGTTTGAAAGGGGTTGCCAAGCTTCCAAAAATCTACTCGTTTGCTGAAATCTCAGCAAACATTTTTTCACCAAACCTTGATGATACTTGGTGGTAATGATCAGTTCACTAATCCCACTTGGCTGCCCCAATTTTTTTCTTCTAGGTTGAAGCTTTCGTTTCCAGTGACTGTTTGAATTTTTAGGTTTCACTCTGTTTTCTCCTACATAGATAGCTGTGTTTGGAATTCTAAATCAAACACGGTTTGTGCTAGCTCGTTGAAACTTTACCAAATGAAGGAGTTCTAAGTTCTATCTCTATGGTTTGTTTCCTCTTGAAGTACCCCATGCAGAGACTGGCGAAGAACACTTTCGTTTGAAAGGGGTTGCCAAGCTTCCAAAAAACTACTCGTTTGCTGAAATCTCAGCAAACAGTTTTTCACCAAATCTTGATGATACTTGGTGGTAATGATCAGTTCACTAAGCCCACTTGGCTGCCCAATTTTTACTCTTCTAGGTTCAAGCGTTCGTTTCCAGTAACAGTTTGAATTTTTAGGTTTCACTCTGTTTTCTGTTATATAGATAGATGTGTTTGAAACTCTAAATCAAACACGGTTTGTGCTAGCTCCGTGAAACTTGACAAAATGAAGTAGTTCTAAGTTCTATCTCTATGGTTTGTTTCCTCTTGAAGTACCCCATGCAGATACTGGCGAAAAACACTTTCGTTTGAAAGGGGTTGCCAAGCTTCCAAAAAACTACTAGTTTGCTGAAATCTCAGCAAACATTTTTTCACCAAATCTTGATGATACTTGGTGGTAATGATCAGTTCACTAAGCCCACTTGGCTGCCCAATTTTCACTCTTCTAGGTTCAAGCGTTCGTTTCCAGTAACACTTTGAATTTTTAGGTTTCACTCTGTTTTCTGCTATATAGATAGATGTGTTTGAAACTCTAAATCAAACACGGTTTGTGCTAGCTCCTTGAAACTTGAGCAAATGAAGTAGTTCTAAGTTCTATCTCTATGGTTTGTTTCCTCTTGAAGTACTCCATGCAGAGACTGGCGAAAAACACTTTCGTTTTAAAGGGGTTGCCAAGCTTCTAAAAAACTACTAGTTTGCTGAAATCTCAGCAAACATTTTTTCACCAAAACTTGATGATACTTGGTGGTAATGATCAGTTCACTAAGCCCACTTGGCTGCCCAATTTTCACTCTTCTAGGTTCAAGCATTCGTTTCCAGTAACACTTTGAATTTTTAGGTTTCACTCTGTTTTCTGCTATATAGATAGATGTGTTTGAAACTCTAAATCAAACACGGTTTTTGCTAGCTCCTTGTAACTTGACAAAATGAAGCAGTTGTTAGTTGTATCTCAATGGTTTTTTTCCTCTTGAAGTACCCCATGCAGGGACTGGCGAAAAACACTTTCGTTTGAAAGGGGTTGCCAAGCTTCCAAAAATCTACTCGTTTGCTGAAATCTCAGCAAACATTTTTTCACCAAATCTTGATGATACTTGGTGGTAATGATCAGTTCACTAATCCCACTTGGCTGCCCCAATTTTTTTCTTCTAGGTTGAAGCTTTCGTTTCCAGTGACTGTTTGAATTTTTAGGTTTCACTCTGTTTTCTCCTACATAGATAGCTGTGTTTGGAATTCTAAATCAAACACGGTTTGTGCTAGCTCCTTGAAACTTGACCAAATGAAGGAGTTCTAAGTTCTATCTCTATGATTTGTTTCCTCTTGAAGTACCCCATGCAGAGACTGGCGAAGAACACTTTCGTTTGAAAGGGGTTGCCAAGCTTCCAAAAAACTACTCGTTTGCTGAAATCTCAGCAAACAGTTTTTCACCAAATCTTGATGATACTTGGTGGTAATGATCAGTTCACTAAGCCCACTTGGCTGCCCAATTTTTACTCTTCTAGGTTCAAGCGTTCGTTTCCAGTAACAGTTTGAATTTTTAGGTTTCACTCTGTTTTCTGTTATATAGATAGATGTGTTTGAAACTCTAAATCAAACACGGTTTGTGCTAGCTCCTTGAAACTTGACAAAATGAAGTAGTTCTAAGTTCTATCTCTATGGTTTGTTTCCTCTTGAAGTACCCCATGCAGAGACTGGCGAAAAACACTTTCGTTTGAAAGGGGTTACCAAGCTTCCAAAAAACTACTAGTTTGCTGAAATCTCAGCAAACATTTTTTCACCAAAACTTGATGATACTTGGTGGTAATGATCAGTTCACTAAGCCCACTTGGCTGAACAATTTTTACTCTTCTAGGTTCAAGCGTTCGTTTCCAGTAACACTTTGAATTTTTAGGTTTCACTCTGTTTTCTGTTATATAGATAGATGTGTTTGAAACTCTAACTCAAACACGGTTTGTGCTAGCTCCTTGAAACTTGACAAAATGAAGTAGTTCTAAGTTCTATCTCTATGGTTTGTTTCCTCTTGAAGTACCCCATGCAGAGACTGGCGAAAAACACTTTCGTTTGAAAGGGGTTGCCAAGCTTCCAAAAAACTACTAGTTTGCTGAAATCTCAGCAAACATTTTTTCACCAAATCTTGATGATACTTGGTGGTAATGATCAGTTCACTAATCCCACTTGGCTGCCCAACTTTCACTCTTCTAGGTTCAAGCGTTCGTTTCCAGTAACAGTTTGAATTTTTAGGTTTCACTCTGTTTTCTGTTATATAGATAGATGTGTTTGAAACTCTAAATCAAACACGGTTTGTGCTAGCTTCGTGAAACTTGACAAAATGAAGTAGTTCTAAGTTCTATCTCTATGGTTTGTTTCCTCTTGAAGTACCCCATGCAGAGACTGGCGAAGAACACTTTCGTTTGAAAGGGGTTGCCAAGCTTCCAAAAAACTACTCGTTTGCTGAAATCTCAGCAAACATTTTTTCACCAAATCTTGATGATACTTGGTGGTAATGATCAGTTCCCTAAGTCCACTTTGCTGCCCAATTTTCACTCTTCTAGGTTCAAGCGTTCGTTTCCAGTAACACTTTGAAATTTTAGGTTTCACTCTGTTTTCTGCTATATAGATAGATGTGTTTGAAACTCTAAATCAAACACGGTTTGTGCTAGCTCCGTGAAACTTGACATAATGAAGTAGTTCTAAGTTCTATCTCTATGTTTTGTTTCCTCTTGAAGTACCCCATGCAGAGACTGGCGAAAAACACTTTCGTTTTAAAGGGGTTGCCAAGCTTCCAAAAAACTACTAGTTTGCTGAAATCTCAGCAAACATTTTTTCACCAAATCTTGATGATACTTGGTGGTAATGATCAGTTCACTAAGCCCACTTGGCTGCCCAATTTTCACTCTTCTAGGTCCAAGCGTTCGTTTCCAGTAACACTTTGAATTTTTAGGTTTCACTCTGTTTTCTGCTATATAGATAGATGTGTTTGAAACTCTAAATCAAACACGGTTTGTGCTAGCTCCTTGAAACTTGAGCAAATGAAGTAGTTCTAAGTTCTATCTCTATGGTTTGTTTCCTCTTGAAGTACCCCATGCAGAGACTGACGAAAAACACTTCTATTTAAAGGGGTTGCCAAGCTTCCAAAAAACTACTAGTTTGCTGAAATCTCAGCAAACATTTTTTCACCAAAACTTGATGATACTTGGTGGTAATGATCAGTTCACTAAGCCCACTTGGCTGAACAATTTTCACTCTTCTAGGTTCAAGCGTTCGTTTCCAGTAACACTTTGAATTTTTAGGTTTCACTCTGTTTTCTGCTATATAGATAGATGTGTTTGAAACTCTAAATCAAACACGGTTTGTGCTAGCTCCTTGAAACTTGACAAAATGAAGTAGTTGTTAGTTGTATCTCAATGGTTTTTTTCCTCTTGAAGTACCCCATGCAGGGACTGGCGAAAAACACTTTCGTTTGAAAGGGGTTGCCAAGCTTCCAAAAATCTACTCGTTTGCTGAAATCTCAGCAAACATTTTTTCACCAAATCTTGATGATACTTGGTGGTAATGATCAGTTCACTAATCCCACTTGGCTGCCCCAATTTTTTTCTTCTAGGTTGAAGCTTTCGTTTCCAGTGACTGTTTGAATTTTTAGGTTTCACTCTGTTTTCTCCTACATAGATAGCTGTGTTTGGAATTCTAAATCAAACACGGTTTGTGCTAGCTCCTTGAAACTTGACCAAATGAAGGAGTTCTAAGTTCTATCTCTATGGTTTGTTTCCTCTTGAAGTACCCCATGCAGAGACTGGCGAAAAACACTTTCGTTTGAAAGGGGTTGCCAAGCTTCCAAAAAACTACTAGTTTGCTGAAATCTCAGCAAACATTTTTTCACCAAAACTTGATGATACTTGGTGGTAATGATCAGTTCACTAAGCCCACTTGGCTGCCCAATTTTCACTCTTCTAGGTTCAAGCGTTCGTTTCCAGTAACACTTTGAATTATTAGGTTTCACTCTGTTTTCTGTTATATAGATAGATGTGTTTGAAACTCTAACTCAAACACGGTTTGTGCTAGCTCCTTGAAACTTGACAAAATGAAGTAGTTCTCAGTTCTATCTCTATGGTTTGTTTCCTCTTGAAGTACCCCATGCAGAGACTGGCGAAAAACACTTTCGTTTTAAAGGGGTTGCCAAGCTTCCAAAAAACTACTAGTTTGTGAAATCTCAGCAAACATTTTTTCACCAAATCTTGATGATACTTGGTGGTAATGATCAGTTCACTAAGCCCACTTGGCTGCCCAAATTTCACTCTTCTAGGTTCAAGCGTTCGTTTCCAGTAACACTTTGAAATTTTAGGTTTCACTCTGTTTTCTGCTATATAGATAGATGTGTTTGAAACTCTAAATCAAACACGGTTTGTGCTAGCTCCGTGAAAATTGACAAAATGAAGTAGTTCTAAGTTCTATCTCTATGGTTTGTTTCCTCTTGAAGTACCCCATGCAGAGACTGGCGAAGAACACTTTCGTTTGAAAGGGGTTGCCAAGCTTCCAAAAAACTACTCGTTTGCTGAAATATCAGCAAACATTTTTTCACCAAATCTTGATGATACTTGGTGGTAATGCTCAGTTCACTAAGCCCACTTGGCTGCCCAATTTTCACTCTTCTAGGTTCAAGCGTTCGTTTCCAGTAACACTTTGAATTTTTAGGTTTCACTCTGTTTTCTGCTATATAGATAGATGTGTTTGAAACTCTAAATCAAACACGGTTTGTGCTAGCTCCTTGAAACTTGACCAAATGAAGGAGTTCTAAGTTCTATCTCTATGGTTTGTTTCCTCTTGAAGTACCCCATGCAGAGACTGGCGAAAAACACTTTCGTTTTAAAGGGGTTGCCAAGCTTCCAAAACTACTAGTTTGCTGAAATCTCAGCAAACATTTTTTCACCAAAACTTGATGATACTTGGTGGTAATGATCAGTTCACTAAGCCCACTTTTCAGCCCAATTTTTACTCTTCTAGGTTCAAGCGTTCGTTTCCAGTAACACTTTGAAATTTTAGGTTTCACTCTGTTTTCTGCTATATAGATAGATGTCTTTGAAACTCTAAATCAAACACGGTTTGTGCTAGCTCCTTGAAACTTGACAAAATGAAGTAGTTGTTAGTTCTATCTCTATGGTTTGTTTCCTCTTGAAGTACCCCATGCAGAGACTGGCGAAAAAAAATTTCGTTTGAAAGAGGTTGCCAAGCTTCCAAACAACTACTCGTTTGCTGAAATCTCAGCAAACATTTTTTCACCAAATCTTGATGATACTTGGTGGTAATGATCAGTTCACTAATCCCACTTGGCTGCCCAACTTTCACTCTTCTAGGTTCAAGCGTTCGTTTCCAGTAACAGTTTGAATTTTTAGGTTTCACTCTGTTTTCTGTTATATAGATAGATGTGTTTGAAACTCTAAATCAAACACGGTTTGTGCTAGCTCCGTGAAACTTGACAAAATGAAGTAGTTCTAAGTTCTATCTCTATGGTTTGTTTCCTCTTGAAGTACCCCATGCAGAGAATGGCGAAGAACAATTTCGTTTGAAAGGGGTTGCCAAGCTTCCAAAAAAATACTCGTTTGCTGAAATCTCAGCAAACATTTTGTCACCAAATCTTGATGATACTTGGTGGTAATGATCAGTTCACTAAGCCCACTTGGCTGCCCAATTTTCACTCTTCTAGGTTCAAGCGTTCGTTTCCAGTAACACTTTGAAATTTTAGGTTTCACTCTGTTTTCTGCTATATAGATATATGTCTTTGAAACTCTAAATCAAACACGGTTTTTGCTAGCTCCTTGAAACTTGAAAAAAAGAAGTAGTTGTTACTTCTATCTCTATGGTTTTTTTCCTCTTGAAGTACCCCATGCAGAGACTGGCGAAAAACACTTTCGTTTGAAAGGGGTTGCCAAGCTTCCAAAAAACTACTAGTTTGCTGAAATATCAGCAAACATTTTTTCACCAAATCTTGATGATACTTGGTGGTAATGATCAGTTCACTAAGCCCACTTGGCTGCCCAATTTTCACTCTTCTAGGTTCAAGCGTTCGTTTCCAGTAACACTTTGAAATTTTAGGTTTCACTCTGTTTTCTGCTATATAGATAGATGTGTTTGAAACTCTAAATCAAACACGGTTTGTGCTAGCTCCGTGAAACTTGACAAAATGAAGTAGTTCTAAGTTCTATCTCTATGGTTTGTTTCCTCTTGAAGTACCCCATGCAGAGACTGGCGAAGAACACTTTCGTTTGAAAGGGTTTGCCAAGCTTCCAAAAAACTACTCGTTTGCTGAAATCTCAGCAAACATTTTTTCACCAAATCTTGATGATACTTGGTGGTAATGATCAGTTCACTAAGCCCACTTGGCTGCCCAATTTTCACTCTTCTAGGTTCAAGCGTTCGTTTCCAGTAACACTTTGAATTTTTAGGTTTCACTCTGTTTTCTCCTACATAGATAGCTGTGTTTGGAATTCTAAATCAAACACGGTTTGTGCTAGCTCCTTGAAACTTGACCAAATGAAGTAGTTCTAAGTTCTATCTCTATGGTTTGTTTCCTCTTGAAGTACCCCATGCAGAGACTGGCGAAAAAAACTTTCGTTTAAAAGGGGTTGCCAAGCTTCCAAAAAACTACTAGTTTGCTGAAATCTCAGCAAACATTTTTTCACCAAATCTTGATGATACTTGGTGGTAATGATCAGTTCACTAAGCCCACTTGGCTGCCCAACTTTCACTCTTCTAGGTTCAAGCGTTCGTTTCCAGTAACTGTTTGAATTTTTAGGTTTCACTCTGTTTTCTGCTATATAGATAGATGTGTTTGAAACTCTAAATCAAACACGGCTTGTGCTAGCTCCTTGAAACTTGACAAAATGAAGTTGTTCTAAGTTCTATCTCTATGGTTTGTTTCCTCTTGAAGTACCCCATGCAGAGACTGGCGAAAAACACTTTCGTTTGAAAGGGGTTGCCAAGCTTCCAAAAAACTACTAGTTTGCTGAAATCTCAGCAAACATTTTTTCACCAAATCTTGATGATACTTGGTGGTAATGATCAGTTCACTAAGCCCACTTGGCTACCCAATTTTCACTCTTCTAGGTTCAAGCGTTCGTTTCCAGTAACACTTTGAATTTTTAGGTTTCACTCTGTTTTCTGCTATATAGATAGATGTGTTTGAAACTCTAAATCAAACACGGTTTGTGCTAGCTCCTTGAAACTTGAGCAAATGAAGTAGTTCTAAGTTCTATCTCTATGGTTTGTTTCCTCTTGAAGTACCCCATTCAGAGACTGGCGAAAAACACTTTCGTTTTAAAGGGGTTGCCAAGCTTCCAAAAAACTACTAGTTTGCTGAAATCTCAGTAAACATTTTTTCACCAAAACTTGATGATACTTGGTGGTAATGATCAGTTCACTAAGCCCACTTGGCTGCCCAATTTTCACTCTTCTAGGTTCAAGCGTTCGTTTCCAGTAACACTTTGAAATTTTAGGTTTCACTCTGTTTTCTGCTATATAGATAGATGTCTTTGAAACACTAAATCAAACACGGTTTGTGCTAGCTCCGTGAAAATTGACAAAATGAGGTTGTTCTAAGTTCTATCTCTATGGTTTGTTTCCTCTTGAAGTACCCCATGCAGTAACTGGCGAAGAACACTTTCGTTTGAAAGGGGTTGCCAAGCTTCCAAAAAACTACTCGTTTGCTGAAATCTCAGCAAACATTTTTTCACCAAATCTTGATGATACTTGGTGGTAATGATCAGTTCACTAATCCCACTTGGCTGCCCCAATTTTTTTTTCTAGGTTGAAGCTTTCGTTTCCAGTGACTGTTTGAAATTTTAGGTTTCACTCTGTTTTCTCCTACATAGATAGCTGTGTTTGGAATTCTAAATCAAACTCGGTTTGTGCTTGCTCCTTGAAACTTGACCAAATGAAGTAGTTCTAAGTTCTATCACTATGGTTTGTTTTCTCTTGAAGTACCCCATGCAGAGACTGGCGAAGAACACTTTCGTTTGAAAGGGGTTGCCAAGCTTCCAAAAAACTACTCGTTTGCTGAAATCTCAGCAAACATTTTTTCACCAAATCTTGATGATACTTGGTGGTAATGATCAGTTCACTAAGCCCACTTGGCTGCCCAATTTTCACTCTTCTAGGTTCAAGCGTTCGTTTCCAGTAACACTTTGAAATTTTAGGTTTCACTCTGTTTTCTGCTATATAGATAGATGTGTTTGAAACTCTAAATCAAACACGGTTTGTGCTAGCTCCGTGAAACTTGACAAAATGAAGTAGTTCTAAGTTCTATCTCTATGGTTTGTTTCCTCTTGAAGTACCCCATGCAGAGACTGGCGAAGAACACTTTCGTTTGAAAGGGGTTGCCAAGCTTCCAAAAAACTACTCGTTTGCTGAAATCTCAGCAAACATTTTTTCACCAAATCTTGATGATACTTGGTGGTAATGATCAGTTTACTAAGCCCACTTGGCTGCCCAATTTTTACTCTTCTAGGTTCAAGCGTTCGTTTCCAGTAACAGTTTGAATTTTTAGGTTTCACTCTGTTTTCTGTTATAAAGATAGATGTGTTTGAAACTCTAAATCAAACACGGTTTGTGCTAGCTCCTTGAAACTTGACAAAATGAAGTAGTTCTAAGTTCTATCTCTATGGTTTGTTTCCTCTTGAAGTACCCCATGCAGAGACTGGCGAAGAACACTTTCGTTTAAAAGGGGTTGCCAAGCTTCCAAAAAACTACTAGTTTGCTGAAATCTCAGCAAACATTTTTTCACCAAATCTTGATGATACTTGGTGGTAATGATCAGTTCACTAATCCCACTTGGCTGCCCAAATTTTATTCTTCTAGGTTGAAGCTTTCGTTTCTAGTAACAGTTTGAATTTTTAGGTTTCACTCTGTTTTCTCCTACATAGATAGCTGTGTTTGGAATTCTAAATCAAACACGGTTTGTGCTAGCTCCTTGAAACTTGACCAAATGAAGTAGTTCTAAGTTCTATCTCTATGGTTTGTTTCCTCTTGAGGTACCCCATGCAGAGACTGGCGAAAAACACTTTCGTTTGAAAGGGGTTGCCAAGCTTCCAAAAAACTACTAGTTTGCTGAAATCTCAGCAAATATTTTTTCACCAAATCTTGATGATACTTGGTGGTAATGATCAGTTCACTAAGCCCACTTGGCTGCCCAACTTTCACTCTTCTAGGTTCAAGCGTTCGTTTCCAGTAACAGTTTGAATTTTTAGGTTTCACTCTGTTTTCTGCTATATAGATAGATGTGTTTGAAACTCTAAATCAAACACGGTTTGTGCTAGCTTTTTGAAACTTGACAAAATGAAGTTGTTCTAAGTTCTATCTCTATGGTTTGTTTCCTCTTGAAGTACCCCATGCAGAGACTGGCGAAGAACACTTTCGTTTGAAAGGGGTTGCCAAGCTTCCAAAAAACAACTCGTTTGCTGAAATCTCAGCAAACATTTTTTCACAAAATCTTGATGATACTTGGTGGTAATGATCAGTTCACTAAGCCCACTTTGCTGCCCAATTTTCACTCTTCTAGGTTCAAGCGTCGTTTCCAGTAACACTTTGAAATTTTAGGTTTCACTCTGTTTTCTGCTATATAGATAGATGTGTTTGAAACTCTAAATCAAACACGGTTTGTGCTAGCTCCGTGAAACTTGACAAAATGAAGTAGTTCTAAGTTCTATCTCTACGGTTTGTATCCTCCTGAAGTACCCCATGCAGAGACTGGCGAAAAACACTTTCGTTTGAAAGGGGTTGCCAAGCTTCCAAAAAACTACTAGTTTGCTGAAATCTCAGCAAACATTTTTTCAACAAATCTTGATGATACTTGGTGGTAATGATCAGTTCACTAAGCCCACTTGGCTGCCCAATTTTCACTCTTCTAGGTTCAAGCGTTCGTTTCCAGTAACACTTTGAATTTTTAGGTTTCACTCTGTTTTCTGCTATATAGATAGATGTGTTTGAAACTCTAAATCAAACACGGTTTGTGCTAGCTCCTTGAAACTTGAGCAAATGAAGTAGTTCTAAGTTCTATCTCTATGGTTTGTTTCCTCTTGAAGTACCCCATTCAGAGACTGGCGAAAAACACTTTCGTTTTAAAGGGGTTGCCAAGCTTCCAAAAAACTACTAGTTTGCTGAAATCTCAGTAAACATTTTTTCACCAAAACTTGATGATACTTGGTGGTAATGATCAGTTCACTAAGCCCACTTGGCTGCCCAATTTTCACTCTTCTAGGTTCAAGCGTTCGTTTCCAGTAACACTTTGAAATTTTAGGTTTCACTCTGTTTTCTGCTATATAGATAGATGTCTTTGAAACACTAAATCAAACACGGTTTGTGCTAGCTCCGTGAAACTTGACAAAATGAAGTTGTTCTAAGTTCTATCTCTATGGTTTGTTTCCTCTTGAAGTACCCCATGCAGAGACTGGCAAAGAACACTTTCGTTTGAAAGGGGTTGCCAAGCTTCCAAAAAACTACTCGTTTGCTGAAATCTCAGCAAACATTTTTTCACCAAATCTTGATGATACTTGGTGGTAATGATCAGTTCACTAATCCCACTTGGCTGCCCCAATTTTTTTTTTCTAGGTTGAAGCTTTCGTTTCCAGTGACCGTTTGAAATTTTAGGTTTCACTCTGTTTTCTCCTACATAGATAGCTGTGTTTGGAATTCTAAATCAAACTCGGTTTGTGCTTGCTCCTTGAAACTTGACCAAATGAAGTAGTTCTAAGTTCTATCTCTATGGTTTGTTTTCTCTTGAAGTACCCCATGCAGAGACTGGCGAAGAACACTTTCGTTTGAAAGGGGTTGCCAAGCTTCCAAAAAACTACTCGTTTGCTGAAATCTCAGCAAACATTTTTTCACCAAATCTTGATGATACTTGGTGGTAATGATCAGTTCACTAAGCCCACTTGGCTGCCCAATTTTCACTCTTCTAGGTTCAAGCGTTCGTTTCCAGTAACACTTTGAAATTTTAGGTTTCACTCTGTTTTCTGCTATATAGTAGATGTGTTTGAAACTCTAAATCAAACACGGTTTGTGCTAGCTCCGTGAAACTTGACAAAATGAAGTAGTTCTAAGTTCTATCTCTATGGTTTGTTTCCTCTTGAAGTACCCCATGCAGAGACTGGCGAAGAACACTTTCGTTTGAATGGGGTTGCCAAGCTTCCAAAAAACTACTCGTTTGCTGAAATCTCAGCAAACATTTTTTCACCAAATCTTGATGATACTTGGTGGTAATGATCAGTTTACTAAGCCCACTTGGCTGCCCAATTTTTACTCTTCTAGGTTCAAGCGTTCGTTTCCAGTAACAGTTTGAATTTTTAGGTTTCACTCTGTTTTCTGTTATATAGATAGATGTGTTTGAAACTCTAAATCAAACACGGTTTGTGCTAGCTCCTTGAAACTTGACAAAATGAAGTAGTTCTAAGTTCTATCTCTATGGTTTGTTTCCTCTTTAAGTACCCCATGCAGAGACTGGCGAAGAACACTTTCGTTTGAAAGGGGTTGCCAAGCTTCCAAAAAACTACTAGTTTGCTGAAATCTCAGCAAACATTTTTTCACCAAATCTTGATGATACTTGGTGGTAATGATCAGTTCACTAATCCCACTTGGCTGCCCAAATTTTATTCTTCTAGGTTGAAGCTTTCGTTTCTAGTAACAGTTTGAATTTTTAGGTTTCACTCTGTTTTCTCCTACATAGATAGCTGGGTTTGGAATTCTAAATCAAACACGGTTTGTGCTAGCTCCTTGAAACTTGACCAAATGAAGTAGTTGTTAGTTCTATCTCTATGGTTTTTTTCCTCTTGAAGTACCCCATGCAGAGACTGGCGAAAAACACTTTCGTTTGAAAGGGGTTGCCAAGCTTCCAAAAAACTACTAGTTTGCTGAAATCTCAGCAAACATTTTTTCACCAAATCTTGATGATACCTGGTGGTAATGATCAGTTCACTAAGCCCACTTGGCTGCCCAACTTTCACTCTTCTAGGTTCAAGCGTTCGTTTCCAGTAACAGTTTGAATTTTTAGGTTTCACTCTGTTTTCTGCTATATAGATAGATGTGTTTGAAACTCTAAATCAAACACGGTTTGTGCTACCTCCTTGAAACTTGACAAAATGAAGTTGTTCTAAGTTCTATCTCTATGGTTTGTTTCCTCTTGAAGTACCCCATGCAGAGACTGGCGAAGAACACTTTCGTTTGAAAGGGGTTGCCAAGCTTCCAAAAAACTACTCGTTTGCTGAAATCTCAGCAAACATTTTTTCACCAAATCTTGATGATACTTGGTGGTAATGATCAGTTCACTAAGCCCACTTTGCTGCCCAATTTTCACTCTTCTAGGTTCAAGCGTCGTTTCCAGTAACACTTTGAAATTTTAGGTTTCACTCTGTTTTCTGCTATATAGATAGATGTGTTTGAAACTCTAAATCAAACACGGTTTGTGCTAGCTCCGTGAAACTTGACAAAATGAAGTAGTTCTAAGTTCTATCTCTATGGTTTGTTTCCTCTTGAAGTACCCCATTCAGAGACTGGCGAAAAACACTTTCGTTTTAAAGGGGTTGCCAAGCTTCCAAAAAACTACTAGTTTGCTGAAATCTCAGTAAACATTTTTTCACCAAAACTTGATGATACTTGCTGGTAATGATCAGTTCACTAAGCCCACTTGGCTGCCCAATTTTCACTCTTCTAGGTTCAAGCGTTCGTTTCCAGTAACACTTTGAAATTTTAGGTTTCACTCTGTTTTCTGCTATATAGATAGATGTCTTTGAAACTCTAAATCAAACACGGTTTGTGCTAGCTCCGTGAAACTTGACAAAATGAAGTTGTTCTAAGTTCTATCTCTATGGTTTGTTTCCTCTTGAAGTACCCCATGCAGAGACTGGCGAAGAACACTTTCGTTTGAAAGGGGTTGCCAAGCTTCCAAAAAACTACTCGTTTGCTGAAATCTCAGCAAACATTTTTTCACCAAATCTTGATGATATTTGGTGGTAATGATCAGTTCACTAATCCCACTTGGCTGCCCCAATTTTTTTCTTCTAGGTTGAAGCTTTCGTTTCCAGTGACTTTTTGAAATTTTAGGTTTCACTCTGTTTTCTCCTACATAGATAGCTGTGTTTGGAATTCTAAATCAAACACGGTTTGTGCTTGCTCCTTGAAACTTGACCAAATGAAGTAGTTCTAAGTTCTATCTCTATGGTTTGTTTTCTCTTGAAGTACCCCATGCAGAAACTGGCGAAGAACACTTTCGTTTGAAAGGGGTTGCCAAGCTTCCAAAAAACTACTCGTTTGCTAAAATCTCAGCAAACATTTTTTCACCAAATCTTGATGATACTTGGTGGTAATGATCAGTTCACTAAGCCCACTTGGCTGCCCAATTTTCACTCTTCTAGATTCAAGCGTTCGTTTCCAGTAACACTTTGAATTTTTAGGTTTCACTCTGTTTTCTGCTATATAGATAGATGTGTTTGAAACTCTAAATCAAACACGGTTTGTGCTAGCTCCGTGAAACTTGACAAAATGAAGTAGTTCTAAGTTCTATCTCTATGGTTTGTTTCCTCTTGAAGTACCCCATGCAGAGACTGGCGAAGAACACTTTCGTTTGAAAGGGGTTGCCAAGCTTCCAAAAAACTACTCGTTTGCTGAAATCTCAGCAAACATTTTTTCACCAAATCTTGATGATACTTGGTGGTAATGATCAGTTTACTAAGCCCACTTGGCTGCCCAATTTTTACTCTTCTAGGTTCAAGCGTTCGTTTCCAGTAACAGTTTGAAATTTTAGGTTTCACTCTGTTTTCTGTTATATAGATAGATGTGTTTGAAACTCTAAATCAAACACGGTTTGTGCTAGCTCCTTGAAACTTGACAAAATGAAGTAGTTCTAAGTTCTATCTCTATGGTTTGTTTCCTCTTGAAGTACCCCATGCAGAGACTGGCGAAAAACACTTTCGTTTGAAAGGGGTTGCCAAGCTTCCAAAAAACTACTAGTTTGTTGAAATCTCAGCAAACATTTTTTCACCAAAACTTGATGATACTTGGTGGTAATGATCAGTTCACTAATCCCACTTGGCTGCCCAAATTTTATTCTACTAGGTTGAAGCTTTCCTTTCCAGTGACTGTTTGAATTTTTAGGTTTCACTCTGTTTTCTGCTATATAGATAGATGTGTTTGAAACTCTAAATCAAACACGGTTTTGCTAGCTCATTAAAACTTGACCAAATGAAGTAGTTCTAAGTTCTATCTCTATGGTTTGTTTCCTCTTGAAGTACCCCATGCAGAGACTGGCGAAAAACACTTTCGTTTGAAAGGGGTTGCCAAGCTTCCAAAAAACTACTAGTTTGCTGAAATCTCAGCAAACATTTTTTCACCAAATCTTGATGATACTTGGTGGTAATGATCAGTTCACTAATCCCACATGGCTGCCCAACTTTCACTCTTCTAGGTTCAAGCGTTCGTTTCCAGAAACAGTTTGAATTTTTAGGTTTCACTCTGTTTTCTGCAATATAGATAGATGTGTTTGAAACTCTAAATCAAACACGGTTTGTGCTAGCTCCGTGAAACTTGACAAAATGAAGTAGTTCTAAGTTCTATCTCTATGGTTTGTTTCCTCTTGAAGTACCCCATGCAGAGACTGGCGAAGAACACTTTCGTTTGAAAGGGGTTGCCAAGCTTCCAAAAAACTACTCGTTTGCTGAAATCTCAGCAAACATTTTTTCACCAAATCTTGATGATACTTGGTGGTAATGATCAGTTCACTAAGCCCACTTGGCTGCCCAATTTTCACTCTTCTAGGTTCAAGCGTTCGTTTCCAGTAACACTTTGAATTTTTAGGTTTCACTCTGTTTTCTGTTATATAGATAGATGTGTTTGAAACTCTAAATCAAACACGGTTTGTGCTAGCTCCGTGAAACTTGACAAAATGAAGTAGTTCTAAGTTCTATCTCTATGGTTTGTTTCCTCTTGAAGTACCCCATGCAGAGACTGGCGAAAAACACTTTCGTTTGAAAGGGGTTGCCAAGCTTCCAAAAAACTTCTCGTTTGCTGAAATCTCAGCAAATATTTTTTCACCAAATCTTGATGATACTTGGTGGTAATGATCAGTTCACTAAGCCCACTTGGCTGCCCCAATTTTTTTCTTCTAGGTTGAAGCTTTCGTTTCCAGTGACGGTTTGAATTTTTAGGTTTCACTCTGTTTTCTCCTACATAGATAGCTGTGTTTGGAATTCTAAATCAAACACGGTTTGTGCTAGCTCCTTGAAACTTGACCAAATGAAGTAGTTCTAAGTTCTATCTCTATGGTTTGTTTCCTCTTGAAGTACCCCATGCAGAGACTGGCGAAGAACACTTTCGTTTGAAAGGGGTTGCCAAGCTTCCAAAAAACTACTCGTTTGCTGAAATCTCAGCAAACATTTTTTCACCAAATCTTGATGATACTTGGTGGTAATGATCAGTTCACTAAGCCCACTTGGCTGCCCAATTTTCACTCTTTGAGGTTCAAGCGTTCGTTTCCCTTAACACTTTGAAATTTTAGGTTTCACTCTGTTTTCTGCTATATAGATAGATGTGTTTGAAACTCTAAATCAAACACGGTTTTGCTAGCTCATTAAAACTTGACCAAATGAAGTAGTTCTAAGTTCTATCTCTATGGTTTGTTTCCTCTTGAAGTACCCCATGCAGAGACTGGCGAAAAACACTTTCGTTTGAAAGGGGTTGCCAAGCTTCCAAAAAACTACTAGTTTGCTGAAATCTCAGCAAACATTTTTTCACCAAATCTTGATGATACTTGGTGGTAATGATCAGTTCACTAATCCCACATGGCTGCCCAACTTTCACTCTTCTAGGTTCAAGCGTTCGTTTCCAGAAACAGTTTGAATTTTTAGGTTTCACTCTGTTTTCTGCAATATAGATAGATGTGTTTGAAACTCTAAATCAAACACGGTTTGTGCTAGCTCCGTGAAACTTGACAAAATGAAGTTGTTCTAAGTTCTATCTCTATGGTTTGTTTCCTCTTGAAGTACCCCATGCAGAGACTGGCGAAGAACACTTTCGTTTGAAAGGGGTTGCCAAGCTTCCAAAAAACTACTCGTTTGCTGAAATCTCAGCAAACATTTTTTCACCAAATCTTGATGATACTTGGTGGTAATGATCAGTTCACTAAGCCCACTTGGCTGCCCAATTTTCACTCTTCTAGGTTCAAGCGTTCGTTTCTAGTAACACTTTGAATTTTTAGGTTTCACTCTGTTTTCTGTTATATAGATAGATGTGTTTGAAACTCTAAATCAAACACGGTTTGTGCTAGCTCCGTGAAACTTGACAAAATGAAGTAGTTCTAAGTTCTATCTCTATGGTTTGTTTCCTCTTGAAGTACCCCATGCAGAGACTGGCGAAAAACACTTTCGTTTGAAAGGGGTTGCCAAGCGTCCAAAAAACTTCTCGTTTGCTGAAATCTCAGCAAATATTTTTTCACCAAATCTTGATGATACTTGGTGGTAATGATCAGTTCACTAAGCCCACTTGGCTGCCCCAATTTTTTTCTTCTAGGTTGAAGCTTTCGTTTCCAGTGACGGTTTGAATTTTTAGGTTTCACTCTGTTTTCTCCTACATAGATAGCTGTGTTTGGAATTCTAAATCAAACACGGTTTGTGCTAGCTCCTTGAAACTTGACCAAATGAAGTAGTTCTAAGTTCTATCTCTATGGTTTGTTTCCTCTTGAAGTACCCCATGCAGAGACTGGCGAAGAACACTTTCGTTTGAAAGGGGTTGCCAAGCTTCCAAAAAACTACTTGTTTGCTGAAATCTCAGCAAACATTTTTTCACCAAATCTTGATGATACTTGGTGGTAATGATCAGTTCACTAAGCCCACTTGGCTGCCCAATTTTCACTCTTCTAGGTTCAAGCGTTCGTTTCCAGTAACACTTTGAAATTTTAGGTTTCACTCTGTTTTCTGCTATATAGATAGATGTGTTTGAAACACTAAATCAAACACGGTTTGTGCTAGCTAAGTGAAACTTGACAAAATGAAGTAGTTCTAAGTTCTATCTCTATGGTTTGTTTCCTCTTGAAGTACCCCATGCAGAGACTGGGGAAGAACACTTTCGTTTGAAAGGGGTTGCCAAGCTTCCAAAAAACTACTCGTTTGCTTAAATCTCAGCAAACATTTTTTCACCAAATCTTGATGATACTTGGTGGTAATGATCAGTTCACTAATCCCACTTGGCTGCCCAACTTTCACTCTTCTATGTTCAAGCGTTCGTTTCCAGTAACAGTTTGAATTTTTAGGTTTCACTCTGTTTTCTGCTATATTGATAGATGTGTTTGAAACTCTAAATCAAACACGGTTTGTGCTAGCTCCGTGAAACTTGACCAAATGAAGTAGTTCTAAGTTCTATCTCTATGGTTTGTTTCCTCTTGAAGTACCCCATGCAGAGACTGGCGAAGAACACTTTCGTTTGAAAGGGGTTGCCAAGCTTCCAAAAAACTACTCGTTTGCTGAAATCTCAGCAAACATTTTTTCACCAAATCTTGATGATACTTGGTGGTAATGATCAGTTCACTAAGCCCACTTGGCTGCCCAATTTTCACTCTTCGAGGTTCAAGCGTTCGTTTCCCTTAACACTTTGAAATTTTAGGTTTCACTCTGTTTTCTGCTATATAGATAGATGTGTTTGAAACTCTAAATCAAACACGGTTTGTGCTAGCTCCGTGAAACTTGACAAAATGAAGTAGTTCTAAGTTCTATCTCTATGGTTTGTTTCCTCTTGAAGTACCCCATGCAGAGACTGGCGAAGAACACTTTCGTTTGAAAGGGGTTGCCAAGCTTCCAAAAAACTACTCGTTTGCTGAAATCTCAGCAAACATTTTTTCACCAAATCTTGATGATACTTGGTGGTAATGATCAGTTCACTAAGCCCACTTGGCTGCCCAAATTTTAGTCTTCTAGGTTCAAGCGTTCGTTTCCAGTAACAGTTTGAATTTTTAGGTTTCACTCTGTTTTCTGTTATATAGATAGATGTGTTTGAAACTCTAAATCAAACACGGTTTGTGCTAGCTCCGTGAAACTTGACCAAATGAAGTAGTTCTAAGTTCTATCTCTATGGTTTGTTTCCTCTTGAAGTGCCCCATGCAGAGACTGGCGAAGAACACTTTCGTTTGAAAGGGGTTGCAAGCTTCCAAAAAACTTCTCGTTTGCTGAAATCTCAGCAAATATTTTTTCACCAAATCTTGATGATACTTGGTGGTAATGATCAGTTCACTAAGCCCACTTGGCTGCCCAATTTTCACTCTTCTAGGTTCAAGCGTTCGTTTCCAGTAACACTTTGAATTTTTAGGTTTCACTCTGTTTTCTGTTATATAGATAGATGTGTTTGAAACTCTAAATCAAACACGGTTTGTGCTAGCTCCGTGAAACTTGACAAAATGAAGTTGTTCTAAGTTCTATCTCTATGATTTGTTTTCTCTTGAAGTACCCCATCCAGAGACTGGCGAAGAACACTTTGGTTTGAAAGGGGTTGCCAAGCTTCCAAAAAACTACTCGTTTGCTGAAATCTCAGCAAACATTTTTTCACCAAATCTTGATGATACTTGGTGGTAATGATCAGTTCACTAAGCCCACTTGGCTGCCCAATATTCACTCTTCTAGGTTCAAGCGTTCGTTTCCAGTAACACTTTGAAATTTTAGGTTTCACTCTGTTTTCTGCTATATAGATAGATGTGTTTGAAACTCTAAATCAAACACGGTTTGTGCTAGCTCCGTGAAACTTGACAAAATGAAGTAGTTCTAAGTTCTATCTCTATGGTTTGATTCCTCTTGAAGTACCCCATGCAGAGACTGGCGAAAAACACTTCCGTTTGAAAGGGGTTGCCAAGCTTCCAAAAAACTACTAGTTTGCTGAAATCTCAGCAAACATTTTTTCACCAAATCTTGATGATACTTGGTGGTAATGATCAGTTCACTAATCCCACTTGGCTGCCCAACTTTCACTCTTCTAGGTTCAAGCGTTCGTTTCCAGTAACAGTTTGAATTTTTAGGTTTCACTCTGTTTTCTGTTATATAGATAGATGTGTTTGAAACTCTAAATCAAACACGGTTTGTGCTAGCTCCTTGAAACTTGACAAAATGAAGTAGTTCTAAGTTCTATCTCTATGGTTTGTTTCCTCTTGAAGTACCCCCTGCAGAGACTGGCGAAAAACACTTTCGTTTGAAAGGGGTTGCCAAGCTTCCAAAAATCTACTAGTTTGCTGAAATCTCAGCAAACATTTTTTCACCAAATCTTGATGATACTTGGTGGTAATGATCAGTTCACTAAGCCCACTTGGCTGCCCAACTTTCACTCTTCTAGGTTCAAGCGTTCGTTTCCAGTAACAGTTTGAATTTTTAGGTTTCACTCTGTTTTCTGCTATATAGATAGATGTGTTTGAAACTCTAAATCAAACACGGTTTGTGCTAGCTCCGTGAAACTTGACAAAATGAAGTAGTTCTAAGTTCTATCTCTATGGTTTGTTTCCTCTTGAAGTACCCCTTACAGAGACTGGTGAAGAACACTTTCGTTTGAAAGGGGTTGCCAAGCTTCCAAAAAACTACTCGTTTGCTGAAATCTCAGCAAACATTTTTTCACCAAATCTTGATGATACTTGGTGGTAATGATCAGTTCACTAAGCCCACTTGGCTGCCCAATTTTCACTCTTCTAGGTTCAAGCGTTCGTTTTCAGTAACACTTTGAAATGTTAGGTTTCACTCTGTTTTCTGCTATATAGATAGATGTGTTTGAAACTCTAAATCAAACACGGTTTGTGCTAGCTCCTTGAAACTTGACCAAATGAAGTAGTTCTAAGTTCTATCTCTATGGTTTGTTTCCTCTTGAAGTACCCCATGCAGAGACTCGCGAAAAACACTTCCGTTTGAAAGGGGTTGCCAAGCTTCCAAAAAACTACTAGTTTGCTGAAATCTCAGCAAATATTTTTTAACCAAATCTTGATGATACTTGGTGGTAATGATCAGTTCACTAATCCCACTTGGCTGCCCAACTTTCACTCTTCTAGGTTCAAGCGTTCGTTTCCAGTAACAGGTTGAATTTTTAGGTTTCACTCTGTTTTCTGTTATATAGATAGATATGTTTGAAACTCTAAATCAAACACG
>NW_027511107.1:0-28357 GCF_048772815.1 Callospermophilus lateralis
TTAGGTTCCCCGTGCTGTTCTCTCCTATATAGATAGATGAATTTGGAACTCTAAATCAACATGGTTTGTAGTAGCTACCTGAAACTTGACAAAATAAAGGAGTTTTCAGTTTTGTCTCTATGGTTTGTTCCTCTTCAAGTAGCCCTAGACACAGACTGTGGAAAAGCACTTTCATGAAAGTGTTTGCCAAGCTTTTAATAAATTACGGGTTTCCGAAATACCAGCACATATTTTTCACCCAATCTTGAGATACTTGGTGGTAATGTACAAGTAAACAAATCCACTTGGCTCACAAATTTTGCTCTTCTAGGTTGAAGCGTGCATTACAGTAGCAGTTTTTATATTTAGGTTTCTCTATGTTCTCTCCTATATAGATAGATGAATTTGGAACTCTAAATCCAACATGGTTTGTAGTAGCTCTTTGAAACTTGACAAAATAAAAAGTTCTCAGTTTTGTCTCTATGGTTTGTTTCGTCTTCAAGTAGCCCTAGGCACAGACTGTGGAAAAGCACTTTCATTGAGAGTTGTTTTCAAGCTTCTAAGAAATAACGAGTTTCCGAAATACCAGCAAATATTTTTTCACCAATCTTGATGATACTGGTGGTAATGATCAGTTCACAAATTCAACTTGACTCACCAAAATTTCCTTCTTCTAGGTTGAAGCGTTCGTTTACAGTAGCAGTTTATAATTTTAGGTGTCCTCTGTTCTCTCCTATATAGATAGATGAATTTGGAACTAAAATCCAACATGTTTGTAGTAGCTCTTTGAAAACTTGACAAAATAAAGGAGTTTCTCAGTTTTGTCTCTATGATTTGTTTCCTCCTCAAGTATCCATAAGCAGAGACTGTGGAAAAGCACTTTCATTAAAAGGGGTTGCCAAGCTTCCAAGAAATTACAAGTTTCCGAAATACCAGCAACCAGTTTTTCACCCAATCTTTGATGATAATTGGTATTAATGACAAGTACACAAATCCCACTTGGCTCCAATTTTGTTCTTCGAGGTTGAAGCATTCGTTACAGTAAGCAGTTTTATTTTTTAGGTTTCCTCAGTTCTCTCCTATAAAGATAGATGAATTTGGAACTCTAAATCCACATGGTTTGTACTACCTCTTTGAAACTTCATAAAATAAAGAGTTCTCAGTTTTGTCTCTATAGTTTGTTTCCTCTTCAAGTAGCCGTAGGCACAGACTGTGGAAAAGCACTTTCATTGAGAGGGTTTCCCAAGCTTCTAAGAAATAACGAGTTTCCGAAATAACAGCAAATATTTTTTCACGCAATCCTGATGATACTTTGTGGTAATGATCAGTACACAAATACCACTTGGTTCACCAAATTGTGTTCTTCTAGTTTGAAGAGTTCGTTTACAGTAGCTGTTTTTATTTTTAGGTTTCACTCTGTTCTTTTATATAGATAGATGAATTTGGAACTCTAAATTCAACATGGTTTGTAGTAGCTCTTTGAAACTTGACAAAATAAAGGAGTTCTCAGTTTTGTCTCTATGATTTGTTTCTTCTTCAAGTAGCCCTAAGCAGAACTGCGAAAAGCACTTTCATTGAAAGGTTTTGCCAATCTCCCAAAAATTACGGGTTGCCGAAATACCGGCAATATTTTTTCACCCAATCTTGATGATACTTGGTGGTAATTACAAATACACAAATCCCACTTGGCTCACCAAATTTTTCTCTTCGAGTTTGAAGCGTTCGTTTACAAGTGCAGTTTTTATTTTTAGGTTTCCCTCTGTTCTCTTCCTATATAGATAGATGAATTTGGAACTCTAAATCCAACATGGTTTGTAGTACCTCTTTGAAACTTCATAAAATAAAGGAGTTCTCAGTTTTGTCTCTATGGTTTGTTTCCTCTTCAAGTAGCCCTAGGCACAGACTGTGGAAAAGCACTTTCATTGAGAGGGTTTCCCAAGCTTCTAAGAAATAAAGAGTTTCGAAATACCAGGAAATATTTTTCACCCAATCCTGATGATACTTGGTGGTAATGATCAGTACACAAATACCACTTGGCTCACCAAATTGTGTTCTTCTAGGTTGAAGTGTTCGTTTACAGTAGCAGTTTTTATTTTTAGGTTTCACTCTGTTCTCTTTATATAGATAGATGAATTTGGAACTCTAAATCCAACATGGTTTGTAGTAGCTCTTTGAATCTTAACAAAATGAAAGAGTTCTCAGTTTTGTCCTATGTTTTGTTTCCTCTTCAAGTAGCCCTAGGCACAGACTGTGCAAAAGCACTTTCATTGAGAGGGTTGCCAGGATTCTAAGAAATAACGAGTTTCCGAAATACCAGCAAATATTTTTTCACCCAATCTTGATGATACTTGGTGGTAATGACAAGTACACAAATCCCACTTGGCTCACCAAATTTGGTTCTTCTAGGTTGAAGCGTTCGTTTACAGTAGCAGTTTATATTTTTAGGTTTCACTCTGTTCTCTCCTATATAGATAGATGAATTTGGAACTCTAAATCCAACATGGTTTGTAGTAGCTCTTTGAAACTGACAAAATAAAGGAGTTCTCAGTTTTGTCTCAATGATTTGTTTCCTCTTCATGTAGCCCTAAGCAGAGACTGTGGAAAAGCACTTTCATTAAAAAAATTTGCCAAGCTCCCAAGAAATTACGGGTTTGCGAAATACCAGCAAATATTTTTTCAACCAATCTTGATGATACTTAGTGGTAATGACAAGTACACAATCCCACTTGGCTCACCAAATTTTGCTCTTCTAGATTGAAGCGTTCGTTTACAGTAGCAGTTTTTATTTTAGGTTTCCCTCTAATCTCCCTATATAGATAGATGAATATGGAACTCTAAATCCAACATGGTTTGTAGTAGCTCTTTGAAACTTGACAAAATAAAAATGTTCTCAGTTTTGTCTCTATGGTTTGTTTCCTCTTCAAGTAGCCCTAGGCACAGACTGTGGAAAAGCACTTTCATTGAAAGGGTTTGCCAAGCTTCCAAGAAATTACGGGTTTCCGAAATACCAGCAAATATTTTTTCACCCAATCTTGATGATACTTGGTGGTAATGACAAGTAAACAAATGCCACTTGGCTCACAAATTTTGCTCTTCTAGGTTGAAGCGTTCATTTACAGTAGCAGTTTTTATTTTTAGGTTTCTCTATGTTCTCTCCTATATAGATAGATGAATTTGGAACTCTAAATCCAACATGGTTTGTAGTAGCTCTTTGAAACTTGACAAAATAAAAAAATTCTCAGTTTTTTCTCTATGGTTTGTTTCCTCTTCAAGTAGCCCTAGGCACAGACTGGGGAAAAGCACATTCATTGAGAGGGGTGGCCAAGCTTCTAAGAAATAACGAGTTTCCGAAATACCAGCAAATATTTTTTCACCCAATCTTGATGATCCGTGGTGGTAATGATCAATACACAAATGCCACTTGGCTCACTAAATTGTGTTCTTCAAGTATGAAGCATTCATTTACAGTAGCAGTTTTTATTCTTAGGTTTCACTCTGTTCTGTCCCATATAGATAGATGAAATTGGAACTCTAAATCCAACATGGTTTGTAGTAGCTCTTTGAAACTTGACAAAATAAAGGAGTTCTCAGTTGTGTCTCTATGGTTTGTTTCCTCTTCATGCCCCCTAAGCAGAAACTGGGGAAAAGCACTTTCATTGAAAGGGTTTGCCAGGCTCCCAAAAAATTACGGGTTTCCGAAATACCAGCAAATATTTTTTCACCGAATCTTGATGATACTTGGTGGTAATTACAAATACACAAGTCCCATTTCTAACCAAATTTTGCTCTTCTAGGTTGAAGCGTTCGTTTACCACAGCAGTTTTTATTTTTAGGTTTCCCTCTGTTCTCTCCTATATAGATAGATGAATTTGGAACTCTAAATCCAACATGGTTTGTAGTAGCTTTTTGAAACTTGACAAAATAAAAATGTTCTCAGTTTTGTCTCTATGGTTTGTTTCCTCTTCAAGTAGCCCTAAGCAGTGACTGTGGAATAGCACTTTCATTGAAAGGGGTTGACAAGCTTCCAAGAAATTACGAGTTTCGAAATATCAGCAAATGTTTTTTCACCCAATCTTGATGATACTTGGTGGTAATGATAAGTACACAAATCCCACTTGGCTCACCAAATTTTGTTCTTCTAGGTTGAAGCGTTCGTTTACAGTAGCTGTTTATATTTTTTGGTTTCACTCTGTTCTCTCCTATATAGATAGATGAATATAAAACACTAAATCCAACATGGTTTGAGTAGCTCCTTGAAACTTGACAAAATAAAAAAGTTCTCAGTTTTGTCTCTATGGTTTGTTTCCTCTTCAAGTAGCCCTAGGCATAGACTATGGAAAAGCACTTTCATTGAGAGTTGTTGCCAAGCTTCTAAGAAATAACGAGTTTCCAAAATACCAGCAAATAATTTTTCACACAATCTTGATGATACTGGTGGTAATGATCAGTACACAAATCCCACTTGACTCAAAATTTTGTTCTTCTAGTTTGAAGCGTTCGTTTACAGTAGCAGTTTTTATTTTTAGGTTTCCCACTGTTCTCTCCTATAGAGATAGATGAATTTGGAACTCTAAATCCAACATGGTTTGTAGTAGCTCTTTCAAACTTGACAAAATAAAAAAGTTCTCAGTTTTGTCTCTATGGTTTGTTTCCTCTTCAAATAGCCCTAGGCACAGACTGGGGAAAAGCACATTCATTCAGAGGGGTTGCCAAGCTTCTAAGAAATAACGAGTTTCCGAAATACCAGCAAATATTTTTTCACCCAATCTTGATGATACGTGGTGGTAATGATCAGTACACAAATGCCACTTGGCTCACCAAATTGTGTTCTTCTATGTTGAAGCGTTCGTTTCCAGTAGCACTTTTTATTTTTAGGTTTCCCTCTGTTCGCTCCTATATAGATAGATGAATTTGGAACTCTAAATCCAACATGGTTTGTAGTAGCTCTTTGAAACTTGACAAAATAAAGGAGTTCTCAGTTTTATCTCTATGATTTGTTTCTTCTTCAAGTAGCCCTAAGCAGAAACTTGCGAAAAGCACTTTCATTGAAAGGTTTTGCCAAGCTCCCCAAAAATTACGGGTTGCCGAAATACCGGCAAATATTTTTTCACCCAATCTTGATGATGCTTGGTGGTAATTACAAATACACAAATCCCACTTGGCTCACCAAATTTTGTTCTTCTAGGTTGAAGCGTTCGTTTACAGTAGCTGTTTATATTTTTTGGTTTCACTCTGTTCTCTCCTATATAGATAGATGAATATAAAACACAAAATCCAACATGGTTTGAGTAGCTCCTTGAAACTTGACAAAATAAAAAAGTTCTCAGTTTTGTCTCTATGGTTTGTTTCCTCTTCAAGTAGCCCTAGGCACAGACTGTGGAAAAGCACTTTCATTGAGAGGGTTTCCCAAGCTTCTAAGAAATAAAGAGTTTCCGAAATACCAGGAAATATTTTTTCACCCAATCCTGATGATACTTGGTGGTAATGATCAGTACACAAATACCACTTGGCTCACCAAATTGTGTTCTTCTAGGTTGAAGTGTTCGTTTACAGTAGCAGTTTTTATTTTTAGGTTTCACTGTGTTCTCTTTATATAGATAGATGAATTTGGAACTCTAAATCCAACATGGTTTGTAGTAGCTCTTTGAATCTTGACAAAATGAAGGAGTTCTCAGTTTTGTCCTATGTTTTGTTTCCTCTTCAAGTAGCCCTAGGCACAGACTGTGCAAAAGCACTTTCATTGAGAGGGGTTGCCAGGATTCTAAGAAATAACGAGTTTCCGAAATACCAGCAAATATTTTTTCACCCAATCTTGATGATACTTGGTGGTAATGACAAGTACACAAATCCCACTTGGCTCACCAAATTTGGTTCTTCTAGGTTGAAGCGTTCGTTTACAGTAGCAGTTTATATTTTTAGGTTTCACTCTGTTCTCTCCTATATAGATAGATGAATTTGGACCTCTAAATCCAACATTGTTTGTAGTAGCTCTTTGAAACTTGACAAAATAAAGGAGTTCTCAGTTTTGTCTCTATGATTTGTTTCCTCTTCATGTAGCCCTAAGCAGAGACTGTGGAAAAGCACTTTCATTAAAAAAATTTGCCAAGCTCCCAAGAAATTACGGGTTTGCGAAATACCAGCAAATATTTTTTCAACCAATCTTGATGATACTTAGTGGTAATGACAAGTACACAAATCCCACTTGGCTCACCAAATTTTGCTCTTCTAGATTGAAGCGTTCGTTTACAGTGGCAGTTTTTATTTTTAGGTTTCCCTCTAATCTCTCCTATATAGATAGATGAATATGGAACTCTAAATCCAACATGGTTTGTAGTAGCTCTTTGAAACTTGACAAAATAAAAAAGTTCTCAGTTTTGTCTCTATGGTTTGTTTCCTCTTCAAGTAGCCCTAGGCACAGACTGTGGAAAAGCACTTTCATTGAAAGGGTTTGCCAAGCTTCCAAGAAATTACGGGTTTCCGAAATACCAGCAAATATTTTTTCACCCAATCTTGATGATACTTGGTAGTAATGACAAGTAAACAAATCCCACTTGGCTCACAAATTTTGCTCTTCTAGGTTGAAGCGTTCATTTACAGTAGCAGTTTTTATTTTTAGGTTTCTCTATGTTCTCTCCTATATAGATAGATGAATTTGGAACTCTAAATCCAACATGGTTTGTAGTAGCTCTTTGAAACTTGACAAAATAAAAAAATTCTCAGTTTTTTCTCTATGGTTTGTTTCCTCTTCACGTAGCCCTAGGCACAGACTGGGGAAAAGCACATTCATTGAGAGCAGTTGCCAATCTTCTAAGAAATAACGAGTTTCCGAAATACCAGCAAATATTTTTTCACCCAATCTTAATGATCCGTGGTGGTAATGATCAATACACAAATGCCACTTGGCTCACTAAATTGTGTTCTTCAAGTATGAAGCATTCATTTACAGTAGCAGTTTTTATTTTTAGGTTTCACTCTGTTCTGTCCCATATAGATAGATGAAATTGGAACTCTAAATCCAACATGGTTTGTAGTAGCTCTTTGAAACTTGACAAAATAAAGGAGTTCTCAGTTGTGTCTCTATGGTTTGTTTCCTCTTCATGCCCCCTAAGCAGAAACTGGGAAAAAGCACTTTCATTGAAAGGGTTTGCCAGGCTCCCAAAAAATTACGGGTTTCCGAAATACCAGCAAATATTTTTTCACCGAATCTTGATGATACTTGGTGGTAATTACAAATACACAAGTCCCATTTGGCTCCCCAAATTTTGCTCTTCTAGGTTGAAGCGTTCGTTTACCACAGCAGTTTTTATTTTTAGGTTTCCCTCTGTTCTCTCCTATATAGATAGATGAATTTGGAACTCTAAATCCAACATGGTTTGTAGTAACTTTTTGAAACTTGACAAAATAAAAATGTTCTCAGTTTTGTCTCTATGGTTTGTTTCCTCTTCAAGTAGCCCTAAGCAGTGACTGTGGAATAGCACTTTCATTGAAAGGGGTTGACAAGCTTCCAAGAAATTACGAGTTTCGAAGTATCAGCAAATGTTTTTTCACCCAATCTTGATGATACTTGGTGGTAATGATAAGTACACAAATCCCACTTTCCTCACCAAATTTTGTTCTTCTAGGTTGAAGCGTTCGTTTACAGTAGCTGTTTTATATTTTTTGGTTTCACTCTGTTCTCTCCTATATAGATAGATGAATATAAAACACTAAATCCAACATGGTTTGAGTAGCTCCTTGAAACTTGACAAAATAAAAAAGTTATCAGTTTTGTCTCTATGGTTTGTTTCCTCTTCAAGTAGCCCTAGGCACAGACTGTGGAAAAGCACTTTCATTGAGAGTTGTTGCCAAGCTTCTAAGAAATAACGAGTTTCCAAAATACCAGCAAATATTTTTTCACACAATCTTGATGATACTGGTGGTAATGATCAGTACACAAATCCCACTTGACTCAAAATTTTGTTCTTCTAGTTTGAAGCGTTCGTTTACAGTAGCAGTTTTTATTTTTAGGTTTCCCACTGTTCTCTCTTATAGAGATAGATGAATTTGGAACTCTAAATCCAACATGGTTTGTAGTAGCTCTTTCAAACTTGACAAAATAAAAAAGTTCTCAGTTTTGTCTCTATGGTTTGTTTCCTCTTCAAATAGCCCTAGGCACAGACTGGGGAAAAGCACATTCATTCAGAGGGGTTGCCAAGCTTCTAAGAAATAACGAGTTTCTGAAATACCAGCAAATATTTTTTCACCCAATCTTGATGATACGTGGTGGTAATGATCAGTACACAAATGCCACTTGGCTCACGAAATTGTGTTCTTCTATGTTGAAGCGTTCGTTTCCAGTAGCAGTTTTTATTTTTAGGTTTCCCTCTGTTCGCTCCTATATAGATAGATGAATTTGGAACTCTAAATCCAACATGGTTTGTAGTAGCTCTTTGAAACTTGACAAAATAAAGGAGTTCTCAGTTTTGTCTCTATGATTTGTTTCTTCTTCAAGTAGCCCTAAGCAGAAACTTGCGAAAAGCACTTTCATTGAAAGGTTTTGCCAAGCTCCCCAAAAATTACGGGTTGCCGAAATACCGGCAAATATTTTTTCACCCAATCTTGATGATACTTGGTGGTAATTACAAATACACAAATCTCACTTGGCTCACCAAATTTTGTTCTTCTAGGTTGAAGCGTTCGTTTACAGTAGCTGTTTATATTTTTTGGTTTCACTCTGTTCTCTCCTATATAGATAGATGAATATAAAACACTAAATCCAACATGGTTTGAGTAGCTCCTTGAAACTTGACAAAATAAAAAAGTTCTCAGTTTTTTCTCTATGGTTTGTTTCCTCTTCAAGTAGCCCTAGGCACAGACTGTGGAAAAGCACTTTCATTGAGAGTTGTTGCCAAGCTTCTAAGAAATAACGAGTTTCCAAAATACCAGCAAATATTTTTTCACACAATCTTGATGATACTGGTGGTAATGATCAGTACACAAATCCCACTTGACTCAAAATTTGGTTCTTCTAGTTTGAAGCGTTCGTTTACAGTAGCAGTTTTTATTTTTAGGTTTCCCACTGTTCTCTCCTATAGAGATAGATGAATTTGGAACTCTAAATCCAACATGGTTTGTAGTAGCTCTTTCAAACTTGACAAAATAAAAAAGTTCTCAGTTTTGTCTCTATGGTTTGTTTCCTCTTCAAATAGCCCTAGGCACAGACTGGGGAAAAGCACATTCATTCAGAGGGGTTGCCAAGCTTCTAAGAAATAACGAGTTTCCGAAATACCAGCAAATATTTTTTCACCCAATCTTGATGATACGTGGTGGTAATGATCAGTACACAAATGCCACTTGGCTCACCAAATTGTGTTCTTCTATGTTGAAGCGTTCGTTTCCAGTAGCAGTTTTTATTTTTAGGTTTCCCTCTGTTCGCTCCTATATAGATAGATGAATTTGGAACTCTAAATCCAACATGGTTTGTAGTAGCTCTTTGAAACTTGACAAAATAAAGGAGTTCTCAGTTTTGTCTCTATGATTTGTTTCTTCTTCAAGTAGCCCTAAGCAGAAACTTGCGAAAAGCACTTTCATTGAAAGGTTTTGCCAAGCTCCCCAAAAATTACGGGTTGCCGAAATACCGGCAAATATTTTTTCACCCAATCTTGATGATACTTGGTGGTAATTACAAATACACAAATCTCACTTGGCTCACCAAATTTTGTTCTTCTAGGTTGAAGCGTTCGTTTACAGTAGCTGTTTATATTTTTTGGTTTCACTCTGTTCTCTCCTATATAGATAGATGAATATAAAACACTAAATCCAACATGGTTTGAGTAGCTCCTTGAAACTTGACAAAATAAAAAAGTTCTCAGTTTTGTCTCTATGGTTTGTTTCCTCTTCAAGTAGCCCTAGGCACAGACTGTGGAAAAGCACTTTCATTGAGAGTTGTTGCCAAGCTTCTAAGAAATAACGAGTTTCCAAAATACCAGCAAATATTTTTTCACACAATCTTGATGATACTGGTGGTAATGATCAGTACACAAATCCCACTTGACTCAAAATTTTGTTCTTCTAGTTTGAAGCGTTCGTTTACAGTAGCAGTTTTTATTTTTAGGTTTCCCACTGTTCTCTCCTATAGAGATAGATGAATTTGGAACTCTAAATCCAACATGGTTTGTAGTAGCTCTTTCAAACTTGACAAAATAAAAAAGTTCTCAGTTTTGTCTCTATGGTTTGTTTCCTCTTCAAATAGCCCTAGGCACAGACTGGGGAAAAGCACATTCATTCAGAGGGGTTGCCAAGCTTCTAAGAAATAACGAGTTTCCGAAATACCAGCAAATATTTTTTCACCCAATCTTGATGATACGTGGTGGTAATGATCAGTACACAAATGCCACTTGGCTCACCAAATTGTGTTCTTCTATGTTGAAGCGTTCGTTTCCAGTAGCAGTTTTTATTTTTAGGTTTCCCTCTGTTCGCTCCTATATAGATAGATGAATTTGGAACTCTAAATCCAACATGGTTTGTAGTAGCTCTTTGAAACTTGACAAAATAAAGGAGCTCTCAGTTTTGTCTCTATGATTTGTTTCTTCTTCAAGTAGCCCTAAGCAGAAACTTGCAAAAAGCACTTTCATTGAAAGGTTTTGCCAAGCTCCCCAAAAATTACGGGTTGCCGAAATACCGGCAAATATTTTTTCACCCAATCTTGATGATACTTGGTGGTAATTACAAATACACAAATCCCACTTGGCTCACCAAATTTTTCTCTTCGAGTTTGAAGCGTTCGTTTACAAGTGCAGTTTTTATTTTTAGGTTTTCCTCTGTTCTCTCCTATATAGATAGATGAATTTGGAACTCTAAATCCAACATGGTTTGTAGTACCTCTTTGAAACTTCATAAAATAAAGGAGTTCTCAGTTTTGTCTCTATGGTTTGTTTCCTCTTCAAGTAGCCCTAGGCACAGACTGTGGAAAAGCACTTTCATTGAGAGGGTTTCCCAAGCTTCTAAGAAATAAAGAGTTTCCGAAATACCAGGAAATATTTTTTCACCCAATCCTGATGATACTTGGTGGTAATGATCAGTACACAAATACCACTTGGCTCACCAAATTGTGTTCTTCTAGGTTGAAGTGTTCGTTTACAGTAGCAGTTTTTATTTTTAGGTTTCACTCTGTTCTCTTTATATAGATAGATGAATTTGGAACTCTAAATCCAACATGGTTTGTAGTAGCTCTTTGAATCTTGACAAAATGAAGGAGTTCTCAGTTTTGTCCTATGTTTTGTTTCCTCTTCAAGTAGCCCTAGGCACAGACTGTGCAAAAGCACTTTCATTGAGAGGGGTTGCCAGGATTCTAAGAAATAACGAGTTTCCGAAATACCAGCAAATATTTTTTCACCCAATCTTGATGATACTTGGTGGTAATGACAAGTACACAAATCCCACTTGGCTCACCAAATTTGGTTCTTCTAGGTTGAAGCGTTCGTTTACAGTAGCAGTTTATATTTTTAGGTTTCACTCTGTTCTCTCCTATATAGATAGATGAATTTGGACCTCTAAATCCAACATTGTTTGTAGTAGCTCTTTGAAACTTGACAAAATAAAGGAGTTCTCAGTTTTGTCTCTATGATTTGTTTCCTCTTCATGTAGCCCTAAGCAGAGACTGTGGAAAAGCACTTTCATTGAAAGGGTTTGCCAGGCTCCCAAAAAATTACGGGTTTCCGAAATACCAGCAAATATTTTTTCACCGAATCTTGATGATACTTGGTGGTAATTACAAATACACAAGTCCCATTTGGCTCCCCAAATTTTGCTTTCTAGGTTGAAGCGTTCGTTTACCACAGCAGTTTTTATTTTTAGGTTTCCCTCTGTTCTCTCCTATATAGATAGATGAATTTGGAACTCTAAATCCAACATGGTTTGTAGTAGCTTTTTGAAACTTCACAAAATAAAAATGTTCTCAGTTTTGTCTCTATGGTTTGTTTCCTCTTCAAGTAGCCCTAAGCAGTGACTGTGGAATAGCACTTTCATTGAAAGGGGTTGACACGCTTCCAAGAAATTACGAGTTTCGAAGTATCAGCAAATATTTTTTCACCCAATCTTGATGATACTTGGTGGTAATGATAAGTACACAAATCCCACTTGGCTCACCAAATTTTGTTCTTCTAGGTTGAAGCGTTCGTTTACAGTAGCTGTTTATATTTTTTGGTTTCACTCTGTTCTCTCCTATATAGATAGATGAATATAAAACACTAAATCCAACATGGTTTGAGTAGCTCCTTGAAACTGACAAAAAAAAAAAGTTCTCAGTTTTGTCTCTATGGTTTGTTTCCTCTTCAAGTAGCCCTAGGCACAGACTGTGGAAAAGCACTTTCATTGAGAGTTGTTGCCAAGCTTCTAAGAAATAACGAGTTTCCAAAATACCAGCAAATATTTTTTCACACAATCTTGATGATACTGGTGGTAATGATCAGTACACAAATCCTACTTGACTCAAAATTTTGTTCTTCTAGTTTGAAGCGTTCGTTTACAGTAGCAGTTTTTATTTTTAGGTTTCCCACTGTTCTCTCCTATAGAGATAGATGAATTTGGAACTCTAAATCCAACATGGTTTGTAGTAGCTCTTTCAAACTTGACAAAATAAAAAAGTTCTCAGTTTTGTCTCTATGGTTTGTTTCCTCTTCAAATAGCCCTAGGCACAGACTGGGGAAAAGCACATTCATTCAGAGGGGTTGCCAAGCTTCTAAGAAATAACGAGTTTCCGAAATACCAGCAAATATTTTTTCACCCAATCTTGATGATACTGGTGGTAATGATCAGTACACAAATCCTACTTGACTCAAAATTTTGTTCTTCTAGTTTGAAGCGTTCGTTTACAGTAGCAGCTTATATTTTTAAGTGTTCCTCTGTTCTCTCCTATATAGATAGATGAATTTGGAACTCTAAATCCAACATGGTGTGTAGCAACTCTTTGAAACTTCATAAAATAAAGGAGACCTCAGTTTTTGTCTCTATGATTTGTTTTCCTCTTCAAGTAGCCCTAGGCACAGACTGTGGAAAAGCACTTTAATTGAGAGGGTTTCCCAGGCTTCTAAGGAATAACGAGTTTCCGAAATACCAGCAAATATTTTTTCACCCAATCTTGATGATACGTTTTGATAATGATCAGTACACAAGTGCCACTTGGCTCACCAAATTTTGTTCTTCTAGGTTGAAGCGTTCGTTTACACTAGCTGTTTTTTATTTTTTGGTTCACTCTGTTCTCTTCTATATAGATAGATGAATTTGGAACTCTAAATGCAACATGGTTTGTAGTAGCTCTTTGAAACTTGACAAAATAAAGGAGTTCTCAGTTTTGTCTCTATGATTTGTTCCTCCTCAAGTATCCCTAAGCAGAGACTGTGGAAAAGCACTTTCATTGAAAGGGGTTGCAAAACTTCCATGAAATTACGAGTTTCCGAAATACCAGCAAATATTTTTTCACCCAATTTTATGATACTTGGTGGTATTGATCAGTACAATAATCCCACTTGACTCACCAAATTTTGTTCTTCTATGTTGAAGCATTCGTTGACAGTAGCAGTTTTTATATTTAATTTTCACTCTGTTCTCTTCTATATAGATAGATGAATTTGGAACTCTAAATAAATATGGTTTGTAGTAGCTCTTTGAAACTTGACAAAAAAAGTAGTTCTCAGTTTTGTCTCTATGATTTGTTTTCCTCTGCAAGTAGCCCTAAGGAGATACTGTGGAAAAGCCCTTTCATTGAAAGGAGTTGCCATGCTTCCAAGAAATTATGAGTTTACGAAATACCAGCAAATATTTTTTCACTCAATCTTGACGATACCTGGTGGTAATGACAAGTACACAAATCCCGCTTGGCTTACCATATTTTGTTCTTCTAGGTTAAAGCGTTCGTTTACAGTAGAAGTTTTTATTTTTAAGTTTCACTTTGTTCTCTAATATATAGATAGATGAATTTGAAACTCTAAATCCAACATGGTTTGTAGTAGCTCTTTGAAACTTGAAAAAATAAACGAGTTCTCACTTTTGTCTCTATGGTTTGTTTCCTCTTAAAGTAGCCCTAGGCACAGACTGGGGAAAAGCACTTGCATTGAGAGGGTTTGCCAAACTTCTAAGAAATAACGAGTTTCCGAAATACCAGCAAATATTTTTTCACCCAATCTTGATGATACTTGGGGGTAATGATCAGTACAAAAATACCACTTGGCTCACCAAATTGTGTTCTTGTAGGTTTAAGTGTTCGTCTACAGTAGTAGTTTTTATATTTAGGTTTTACTCTGTTCTCTCTTATGTTGATAATTGAATTTGAAACTCTAAATCCCACATGGTTTGTAGTAGCTCTTTGAAACTAGACAAAATAAAGGAGATCTCAGTTTTGTCTCTATGGTTTTTTTCCTCTTCAAGTAGCCCTAGGTACAGACTGTGGAAAAGCACTTTCATTGAGAGGGTTTCCCAAGCTTCTAAGAAATAACGAGTTTCCGAAATACCAGCAAATATTTTTTCACCCAATCTTGATGATACGTGGTGGTAATGATCAGTACACAAATGCCACTAGGCTCCCAAATTTTGTTCTTCTAGGTTGAAGCGTTCATTAACAGTAGCAGTTTTTATTTTTAGGTTTCCCTCCGTTCTCTCCTATATAGATAGATGAATTTGGAACTCTAAATCCAACATGGTTTGTAGCAGCTCTTTGAAACTTGACAAAATAAAAAAGTTCTCAGTTTTGTCTCTATGGTTTGTTTCCTCTTCAAATAGCCCCTAGGCACAGACTGGGGAAAAGCACATTCATTGAGAGGGGTTGCCAAGCTTCTAAGAAATAACGAGTTTCTGAAATACCAGCAAATATTTTTTCACCCAATCTTGATTATACGTGGTGGTAATGATCAGTACACAAATGCCACTTGGCTCTCCAAATTGTGTTCTTCTACGTTGAAGCGTTCATTTACAGTAGCAGTTTTTATTTTTAGGTTTCACACAGTTCTCTCCTAAATAGATAGATGAATTTGGAACTCTAAATCCAACATGGTTTGTAGTACCTCTTTGAAACTTCATAAAATAAAGGAGACCTCAGTTTTGTCTCTATGATTTGATTCCTCTTCAAGAAGCCCTAGGCACAGACTGTGGAAAAGCACTATCATTGAGAGGGTTTCCCAGGCTTCTAAGGAATAACGAGTTTCCAAAATACCAGCAAATATTTTTTCACCCAATCTTGATGATACGTTTTTGGTAATGATCAGTACACAAATGCCAGTTGGCTCACCAAATTTTGTTCTTCTAGGTTGAAGCGTTCGTTTACAGTAGCTGTTTTTATTTTTTGGTTTCACTCTGTTCTCTTTTATATAGATAGATGAATTCGGAACTCTAAATCCAACATGGTTTGTAGTAGCTCTTTGAAACTTGACAAAATAAAGGCGTTCTCAGTTTGGTCTCTATGATTTGTTTCCTCCTAAAGTATCCCTAAGCAGAGACTGTGGAAAAGCACTTTCATTGAAAGGGGTTTCCAAGCTTCCAAGAAATTACGAGTTTCCGAAATACCAGCAAACAGTTTTTCACCCAATCTTGATGATACTTGGTGTTAATGACAAGTACACATATCCCTATTGGCTCACCAAATTTTGTTCTTCGAGGTTGAAGCGTTCGTTTACAGTAGCAGTTTTTATGTTTAGGTTTCACTCACTTCTCTCCTATATAGATAGATGAATTTGGAACGTTAAATCCAATATGGTTTGTAGTAGCTCTTTGAAACTTGACAAAATAAACGAGTTCTCAGTTTTGTCTCTGTGGTTTGTTTCCTCTTCAAGTAGCCCTTAGCAGAGACTGTGGAAAAGCACTTTCATTGAAAGGGTTTGCCAAGCTCCCAAAAAATTACTGGTTTCCGAAATACCAGCAAATATTTTTTCACCCAATCTTGATGTTACTTGGTGGTAATGACAAGTACACAAATCCCACTTGGCTCACCAAATTTTGCTCTTCTAGGTTGAAGCGTTCGTTTACAGTAGCAGTTTTTATTTTTAGGTTTCCCTCTGTTCTCTCCTATATAGATAGATGAATTTGGAACTCTAAATCCAACATGGTTTGTAGTAGCTCTTTGAATCTTGACAAAATAAAAAAGTTCTCAGTTTTGTCTATATGGTTTGTTTCCTCTTCAAATGTCCCTAGGCACAGACTGAGGAAAAGCACATTCATTGGGAGGGGTCGCCAAGCTTCTAAGAAATAACGAGTTTCCGAAATACCAGCAAATATATTTTCACGCAATCTTGATGATTCTTGGTGGTAATGACAAGTACACAAATGTCACTTGGCTCACCAAATTTTGTTCTTCTAGGTTGAAGCGTTCGTTCACAGTAGCAGTTTATATTTTTAGTTTTCCCTCTGTTCTCTCCTATATAGATAGCTGAATTTGGAACTCTAAATCCAACATGGTTTGTAGTAGCTATTTTAAACTTGACAAAATAAAGGAGTTCTCAGTTTTCTCTCTATGATTTGTTTCCTCTTCAAGTAGCCCTAAGCAGAGACTGTGGAAAAGCACTTTCATTGAGAGTTGTTGCCAACCTTCTAAGAATAACGAGTTTCCAAAATACCAGCAAATATTTTTCACCCAATCTTGATGATACTGGTGGTAATGATCAGTACACAAATTCCACTTGACTCACCAAATTTGGTTCTTCTAGGTTGAAGCGTTCGTTTACAGTAGCAGTTTATATTTTTAGGTGTCCCTCTGTTCTCTTCTATATAGATAGAGGAATTTGGAACTCTAAATGCAATATGGTTTGTGGTAGCTCTTTGAAACTTGACAAAATAATCGAGTTCTCAGTTTTGTCTATATGATTTGTTTCCTCCTCAAGTATCCCTAAGCAGAGACTGTGGAAAAGCACTTTCATTGAAAGGGGTTGCCAAGCTTCCATGAAATCACGAGTTTCCGAAATACCAGCAAATATTTTTCACCCAATTTTATGATACTTGGTGGTATTGATCAGTACAACAATCCCACTTGGCTCACCAAATTTTGTTCTTCTATGTTGAAGCATTCGTCGACAGTAGCAGTTTTTATATTTAATTTTCACTCTGTTCTCTTCTATATAGATAGATGAATTTGGAACTCTAAATCCAACATGGTTTGTAGTAGCTCTTTGAAACTTGACAAAAAAAGTAGTTCTCAGTTTTGTCTCTATGATTTGTTTCCTCTTCAAGTAGCCCTAAGGAGATACTGTGGAAAAGCCCTTTCATTGAAAGGAGTTGCCATGCTTCCAAGAAATTATGAGTTTACGAAATACCAGCAAATACTTTTTCACTCAATCTTGACAATACGTGGTGGTAATGACAAGTACACAAATCCCGCTTGTCTAACCAAATTTTGTTCTTCTAGGTTAAAGCGTTCGTTTACAGTAGTAGTTTTTATATTTAGGTTTTACTCTGTTCTCTCTTATGTTGATAATTGAATTTGGAACTCTAAATCCCACATGGTTTGTAGTAGCTCTTTGAAACTAGACAAAATAAAGGAGATCTCAGTTTTGTCTCTAAGGTTTGTTTCCTCTTCAAGTAGCCCTAGGTACAGACTGTGGAAAAGCACTTTCATTGAGAGGGTTCCCAAGCTTCTAAGAAATAACGAGTTTCTGAAATACCAGCAAATATTTTTTCACCCAATCTTGATGATACGTGGTGGTAATGATCAGTACACAAATGCCACTAGGCTCCCAAATTTTGTTCTTCTAGGTTGAAGCATCATTAACAGTAGCAGTTTTTATTTTTAGGTTTCCCTCAGTTCTCTCCTATATAGATAGATGAATTTGGAACTCTAAATCCAACATGGTTTGTAGTAGCTCTTTGAAACTTGACAAAATAAAAAAGTTCTCAGTTTTGTCTCTATGGTTTGTTTCCTCTTCAAATAGCCCTAGGCACAGAGTGGGGAAAAGCACATTCATTGAGAGGGTTGCCAAGCTTCTAAGAAATAACGAGTTTCCGAAATACCAGCAAATATTTTTTCACCCAATCTTGATTATACGTGGTGGTAATGATCAATACACAAATGCCACTTGGCTCTCCAAATTGTGTTCTTCTACGTTGAAGAGTTCATTTACAGTAGCAGTTTTTAATTTTAGGTTTCACTCTGTTCTCTCCCATATAGATAGATAAATTTGGAACTCTAAATCCAATATGGTTTGTAGTAGCTTTTTGAAACTTGACAAAATAAAGGAGTTCTCAGTTTTGTCTCTATGGTTTGTTTCCTCTTCAAGTAGCCCTAGGCACAAAGTGTAGAACAGCACTTTCATTGAAAGGGGTTGCCAAGCTTCTAAGAAATAACGAGTTTCCGAAATACCAGCAAATATTTTTTCACCCAATCTTGATGATCCGTGGTGGTAATGATCAATACACAAATGCCACTTGGCTCACTAAATTGTGTTCTTCAAGTATGAAGCATTCATTTACAGTAGCAGTTTTTATTTTTAGGTTTCACTCTGTTCTGTCCCATATAGATAGATGAAACTGGAACTCTAAATCCAACTTGGTTTGTAGTAGCTCTTTGAAACTTGACAAAATAAAGGAGTTCCCAGTTGTGTCTCTATGGTTTGTTTCCTCTTCATGCCCCCTAAGCAGAAACTGGGGAAAAGCACTTTCATTGACAGGGTTTGCCAAGCTCCCAAAAAATTACTGGTTTCCGAAATACCAGCAAATATTTTTTCACCCAATCTTGATGATAATTGGTGGTAATTACAAATACACAAGTCCCATTTGGCTCCCCAAATTTTGCTCTTCTAGGTTGAAGCGTTCGTTTACCAGAGCAGTTTTTATTTTTAGGTTTCCCTCTGTTCTCTCCTATATAGATAGATGAATTTGGAACTCTAAATCCAACATGGTTTGTAGTAGCTTTTTGAAACTTGACGAAATAAAAATGTTCTCAGTTTTGTCTCTATGGTTTGTTTCCTCTTCAAGTAGCCCTAAGCAGAGACTGTGGAATAGCACTTTCATCGAAAGGGGTTGCCAAGCTTCCAAGAACTTACGAATTTCGAAATACCAGCAAATATTTTTTCACCCAATCTTGATGATACTTGGTGGTAATGATAAGTACACAAATCTCACTTGGCTCACCAAATTTTGTTCTTCTAGGTTGAAGCGTTCGTTTACAGTAGCTGTTTTTATTTTTTGGTTTCACTCTGTTCTCTCCTATATAGATAGATGAATATAAAACACTAAATCCAACATGGTTTGAGTAGCTCCTTGAAACTTGACAAAATAAAAAAGTTCTCAGTTTTGTCTGTATGGTTTGTTTCCTCTTCAAGTAGCCCTAGGCACAGACTGTGGAAAAGCACTTTCATTGAGAGTTGTTGCCAAGCTTCTAAGAAATAACGAGTTTCCAAAATACCAGCAAATACTTTTTCACACAATCTTGATGATACTGGTGGTAATGATCAGTACACAAATCCCACTTGACTCAAAATTTGGTTCTTCTAGTTTGAAGCGTTCGTTTACAGTAGCAGTTTATATTTTTAAGTGTCCCTCTGTTCTATATAGATAGATGAATTTGGAACTCTAAATCCAACATGGTTTGTAGTAGCTCTTTGAAACTTGACATAATAAAGGAGTTCTCAGTTTTGTCTCTATGATTTGCTTCCTCCTCAAGTATCCTAAGCAGCGACTGTGGAAAAGCACTTTCATTAAAAGGGGTTGCCAAGCTTCCAAGAAATTACGAGTTTCCGAAATACCAGCAAACAGTTTTTCACCCAATCTTGATGATACTTGGTGTTAATGACAAGTAAACAAATCCCACTTGGCTCACCAAATTTTGTTCTTTGAGGTTGACGCGTTCATTTCCAGTAGCAGTTTTTATTTTTAGGTTTCACTCAGTTCTCTCCTAAATAGATAGATGAATTTGGAACTCTAAATCCAACATGGCTTGTAGTACCTCTTTGAAACTTCATAAAATAAAGGAGACCTCAGTTTTGTCTCTATGATTTGTTTCCTCTTTATGTAGCCCTAGGCACAGACTGGGGAAAAGCACATTCATTGAGAGGGTTTGCCAAGCTTCTAAGAAATAACGAGTTTCCGAAATACCAGCATATAGTTTTTCACCCAATATTGATGATACGCGGTGGTAATGATCAGTACACAAATGCCACTTGGCTCAGCAAATTGTGTTCTTCTATTTTGAAGCGTTCGTTTACAGTAGCAGTTTTTATTTTTAGGTTTCACTCTGTTCTCTCCCATATAGATAGATGAATTTGGAACTCTAAATCCAATATGGTTTGTAGTAGCTTTTTGAAACTTGACCAAATAAAGCAGTTCTCAGTTTTGTCTCTATGGTTTCTTTCCTCTTCAAGTAGCCCTAGGCTCAAACTGTGGAAGAGCACGTTCATTGAAAGGGGTTGCCAAGCTTCTAAGAAATAACGAGTTTCCGAAATACCAGCAAATAATTTTTCAACCAATCGTGATGATACTTGGTGGTAATGACAAGTACACAAATCCCACTTGGCTCACCAAATTTTGTTCTTCTAGGTTGAATCGTTCGTCTACAGTAGCAGTTTTTATATTTACGTTTCACTCTGTTCTCTCTTATATAGATAGATGAATTTGGAACTTTAAATCCAACATGGTTTGTAGTAGCTTTTTGAAACTTGAAAAAATAAAATAGTTCTCAGTTTTGTCTCTATGGTTTGTTTCTTCGTCAAGTAGCCCTAGGCCCAGACTGTGAAAAAGCACTTTCATTGAGAGGGATTGCCAAGCTTCTAAGAAATAATGAGTTGTCAAAATAACAGCAAATATTTTTCACCCAATCTTGAGGATACGTGGTGGTAATGATCAGAACACAAATCCCAATTAGCTCACCGAATTGTGTTGTTCTAGGTTGAAGTGTTCCTTTACAGTAGCAGTTTATACTTTTAGGTTTCCCTCTGTTCTCTCATATATAGATAGCTGAAATTGGAACTCTAAATCCAGCATGGTTTGTAGTAGCGCGTTGAAACTTAACAAAAAAAGTAGTTCCCAGTTTTGTCTCTATGATTTGTTTTCTCTTCAAGTAGCCCTAAGCAGAGACTGTGGAAAAGCACTTTCATTGAAAGGAGTTGCCAAGCTTCCAAGAAATTACGAGTTTCTGAAATACCAGCAAATACTGTTTCACAAAATCTTGATTATACGTGGTGGTAATGACAAGTACACAAATCACACTTGGCTCACCAAATTTTGTTCTTCTAGGTTGAAGCATTCGTTTACAGTAGCAGTTTTTATTTTTATGTTTCACTCTGTTCTCTCCTATATAGATAGATGAATTTGGAATTCTAAATCCAACATGGTTTGTAGTAGCTCTTTGAAACTTGACAAAATTAAGGAGTTCTCAGTTTTGTCTCTATGGTTTGTTTCCTATTCCAGTAGCCCTAGGCACAAACTGTGGAAGAACACGTTCATTGAAAGGGGTTGCCAAGCTTCTAAGAATTAACGAGTTTCCGAAATACCAGCAAATATTTTTTCACCCAATCTTGATGATACTTGGTGATAATGACAAGTACACAAATCCCACTTGGCTCACCAAATTTTGTTCTTCTAGGTTGAAGCGTTCATTTACAGTGGCAGTTTTTATTTTTAGGTTTCCCTCTGTTCTCTCCTATATAGATAGATGAATTTGGAACTCTAAAATCAACATGGTTTGTAGTATTTCTCTGAAACTTGACAAAATAAATGAGTTCTCAGTTTTGTCTCTATGGTTTGTTTCCTCTTCAAGTAGACCTAGGCACAGACTGTGGAAAAGCACTTTCATTGAGAGTTGTTGCCAAGCTTCTAAGAAATAACGAGTTTCCAAAATATCAGCAAATATTTTTTTCACCCAATCTTTATGATACTGATGGTAATGATCAGTACACAAATCCCACGTGACTCACCAAATTTGGTTCTTCTAGGTTGAAGCGTTCGTTTACAGTAGCAGTTTATATTTTTAGGTGTCCCTCTGTTCTCTCCTATATAGATAGATGAATTTGGAACTCTAAATACAACATGGTTTGTAGTAGCTCTTTGAAACTTCAGAAAATAAAGGCGTTCTCAGTTTTGTCTTTATACAGTGTTTCCTATTCAAGTAGCACTAGGCAAAGAGTGTGGAAAAGCACTTTCATTGAGAGGGGTTGCCAAGCTTCTAAGAAATAACGAGTTTCCGAAATACCAGCAAATATTTTTTCACGCAATCTTGATGATACGTGGTGGTAATGATCAGTACACAAATCCCACTTGGCTCACCAAACTGTGTTCTTCTAGGTTGAAGTGTTCGTTTACAGTAGCAGTTTTTATTTTTAGGTTTCAATCTATTCTCTCCTATATAGATAGATGAATTTGGAACTCTAAATCCAACATGGTTTGTAATAGCTCTTTGAAACTTGACAAAATAAAGGAGTTCTCAGTTTTGTCTCTATGATTTGTTTTCTCTTCAAGTAGCCCTAAGCAGAGACTGTGGAAAAGCACTTTCATTGAAAGGAGTTGCCAAGCTTCCAAGAAATTACCAGTTTCCGAAATACCAGCAAATACTGTTTCACCCAATCTTGATGATACGTGGTGGTAATGACAAGTACACAAATCCCACTTGGCTCACCAAATTCTGTTCTTCTAGGTTGAAGCATTCGTTTACAGTAGCAGTTTTTATTTTTAGGTTTCACTTTGTTCTCTCTTATATTGATAGATGAATATGGAACTCTTAATCCAACATGGTTTGTAGTAGCTTTTTGAAATTTGACAAAATAAAGTCGTTCTCAGTATTGCCTCTATGGTTTGTTTCCTCTTCAAGTAGCCCTAGGAACAGACTGTGGAAAAGCACTTTCATTGAAAGGGGTTGCCAAGCTTTCAAGAAATAACGAGTTTCCGAAATACCAGCAAATATTTTTTCACCCAATCTTGATGATACTTGGTGGTAATGATCAATACAGAAATCGCACTTGATTCACCAAATTTTGTTCTTCTAGGTTGAAGCTTTAGTTTACAGTAGCAGTTATATTTTTAGGTTTCCCTCTGTTCTCTCCTATATAGATAGATTAATTTGGAACTCTAACTACAACATGGTTTGTAGTAGCTCTTTGAAACATGACAAAATAAAGGAGATCTCAGTTTTGTCTCTATGGTTTGTTACCTCTTCAAGTAGCCCTAGACACAGAATGTGGAAAAGCATTTTCATTGTGAGCGGTTGCCAAGCTTCTAAGAAATAACGAGTTTTCGAAATAGCATCAACTATTTTTTCACCCAATCTTGATGATACTTGGTGGTAATGATCAGTACACAAATCCCACTTGGCTCACCAAATTGTGTTCTTCCAGGTTGTAGCGTTCGTCTACAGTAGCAGTTTTTATAATTAGGTTTCCCTCTGTTCTCTCCTATATAGATAGAGAATATGGAACTCTAAATCCAACATGGTTTGTAGTAGCTCTTAGAAACTTGACGAAAAAAGAGGTCTCAGTTTTGTCTCTATGGTTTGTTTCCTCTTAAAGTAGCCCTAAGCAGAGACTGTGGAAAAGCACTTTCATTGAAAGGGGTTGCCAAGCTTCCAAGAAATTTCGAGTTTCCGAAATACCAGCAAATATTTTTTCAACCAATCTTGATGATACGTGGTGGTAATGACAAGTACACAAATCCCACTTGGCTCACCAAATTTTGTTTTTCAAATTTGAAGCGTTCGTTTACACTATCAGTTTACATTTTTAGGTTTCCCTCTGTTCTCTCCTATATACATAGATGAATTTGGAAATCTATATCCAACATGGTTTGTAGTAGCTCTTTGAAACTTGACAAAATAAAGGAGTTCTCAGTTTTCTCTCTATGGTTTGTTTCTTCTTCAAGTAGCCCAAGGCACAGACTGTGGAAAAGCACTTTCATTGAGAGGGATTGCCAAGCTTCTAAGAAATAAGGAGTTTCTAAAATACCAGCAAACATTTTTTCACCCAATCTTGAAGTTACATGGTGGTAATGATCAGTACAAAAATCCCACTTGGCTCACCAAATTTTGTTCTTCTAGGTTGAAGCGTTCGTCCACAGTAGCAGTTTTTATATTTAGGTTTCCCTCTGTTCTCTCCTATATAGATAGATGAATTTGGAACTCTAAATCCAACATGAATTGTAGTAGCTCTTTGAAACTTGACAGAATAAAGGAGTTTTCATTTTTTTTCTATGATTTGTCTCCTAATCAAGTAGCCCTAAGGAGAAACTGGGGAAAAGCACTTTCATTGAAAGGGTTTGTCAAGCTCCCAAAAATTACGGGTTTCCGAAATACCAGCAAATGTTTTTTCACCCAATCTTGATGATACTTGGTGGTAATTACAAATACACAAATCCCACTTGGCTCACCAAACTTTGCTCTTCTAGGTTTAAGCGTTCGTTTACAAGAGCAGTTTTTATTTTTAGGCTTCCCTCTGTTCTCTCCTATATAGATAGATGAATTTGGAACTCTAAATCCAACATAGTTTGTATTAGCTCTTTGAAACTTGACAATACAAAGTAGTTCTCAGTTATGTCTCTATGGTTTGTATAGTCTTCAAGTAGCCCTAAGCAGAGACTGTGCAAAAGCACTTTCATTGAAAGGGGTTGCCAAGCTTCCAAAAAATTGCGAGTTTCTGAAATACCAGCAAATATTTTTACACCCAATCTTGATGATACGTGGTGGTAATGACAAGTACACAAATCCCACTTGGCTCACCAAATTATGTTCTTCTAGTTTGAAGCGTTCGTCTACAGTAGCAGTTTTTATATTTAGGTTTCCCTCTGTTCTCTCCTATAAAGATAGATGAATATGGAACTGTAAATCCAACATGGTTTGTAGTAGCTCTTAGATACTTGACAAAAAAAAGAGGTCTCAGTTTTGTCTCTATGGTTTGTTTCCTCTTCAAGTAGCCCTAAGCTGAAACTGTGGAAAAGCACTTTCACTAAAAGGGGTTGCCAAGCTTCCAAGAAATTACGAGTTTCCAAAATACCTGCAAATATTTTTTCACCCAATGTTGATGATACTTGGTGGTAATGATCAGTACAAAAATCCCACTTGGCTCACCAAATTTCGTTCTTCTAGGTTGAAGCGTTCGTCCACAGTAGCAGTTTTTATATTTAGGTTTCCTCTGTTCTCTCCTATATAGATAGATGAATTTGGAACTCTAAATCCAACATGAATTGTAGTAGCTCTTTGAAACTTGACAGAATAAAGGAGTTCTCAGTTTTTTCTCTATGATTTGTTTCCTAATCAAGTAGCCCTAAGGAGAAACTGGGAAAAGCACTTTCATTGAAAGGGTTTGTCAAGCTCCCAAAAAATTACGGGTTTCCGAAATACCAGCAAATGTTTTTTCACCCAATCTTGATGATACTTGGTGGTAATTACAAATACACAAATCCCACTTGGCTCACCAAATTTTGCTCTTCTAGGTTTAAGCGTTCGTTTACAAGAGCAGTTTTTATTTTTAGGTTTCCCTCTGTTCTCTCCTATATAGATAGATGAATTTGGAACTCTAAATCCAACATAGTTTGTATTAGCTCTTTGAAACTTGACAATACAAAGTAGTTCTCAGTTATGTCTCTATGGTTTGTATAGTCTTCAAGTAGCCCTAAGCAGAGACTGTGCAAAAGCACTTTCATTGAAAGGGGTTGCCAAGCTTCCAAAAAATTGCGAGTTTCTGAAATACCAGCAAATATTTTTACACCCAATCTTGATGATACGTGGTGGTAATGACAAGTACACAAATCCCACTTGGCTCACCAAATTATGTTCTTCTAGTTTGAAGCGTTCGTCTACAGTAGCAGTTTTTATATTTAGGTTTCCCTCTGTTCTCTCCTATATAGATAGATGAATATGGAACTGTAAATCCAACATGGTTTGTAGTAGCTCTTAGATACTTGACAAAAAAAAGAGGTCTCAGTTTTGTCTCTATGGTTTGTTTCCTCTTCAAGTAGCCCTAAGCTGAAACTGTGGAAAAGCACTTTCACTAAAAGGGGTTGCCAAGCTTCCAAGAAATTACGAGTTTCCAAAATACCTGCAAATATTTTTTCACCCAATGTTGATGATACTTGGTGGTAATGATCAGTACAAAAATCCCACTTGGCTCACCAAATTTCGTTCTTCTAGGTTGAAGCGTTCGTCCACAGTAGCAGTTTTTATATTTAGGTTTCCCTCTGTTCTCTCCTATATAGATAGATGAATTTGGAACTCTAAATCCAACATGAATTGTAGTAGCTATTTGAAACTTGACAGAATAAAGGAGTTCTCAGGTTTTTTTTTTTTTTGATTTGTTTCCTAATCAAGTAGCCCTAAGGAGAAACTGGGGAAAAGCACTTTCATTGAAAGGGTTTGTCAAGCTCCCAAAAAATTACGGGTTTCCGAAATACCAGCAAATGTTTTTTCACCCAATCTTGATGATACTTGGTGGTAATTACAAATACACAAATCCCACTTGGCTCACCAAATTTTGCTCTTCTAGGTTTAAGCGTTCGTTTACAAGAGCAGTTTTTATTTTTAGGTTTCCCTCTGTTCTCTCCTATATAGATAGATGAATTTGGAACTCTAAATCCAACATAGTTTGTATTAGCTCTTTGAAACTTGACAATACAAAGTAGTTCTCAGTTATGTCTCTATGGTTTGTATAGTCTTCAAGTAGCCCTAAGCAGAGACTGTGCAAAAGCACTTTCATTGAAAGGGGTTGCCAAGCTTCCAAAAAATTGCGAGTTTCTGAAATACCAGCAAATATTTTTACACCCAATCTTGATGATACGTGGTGGTAATGACAAGTACACAAATCCCACTTGGCTCACCAAATTATGTTCTTCTAGTTTGAAGCGTTCGTCTACAGTAGCAGTTTTTATATTTAGGTTTCCCTCTGTTCTCTCCTATATAGATAGATGAATATGGAACTGTAAATCCAACATGGTTTGTAGTAGCTCTTAGATACTTGACAAAAAAAAGAGGTCTCAGTTTTGTCTCTATGGTTTGTTTCCTCTTCAAGTAGCCCTAAGCTGAAACTGTGGAAAAGCACTTTCACTAAAAGGGGTTGCCAAGCTTCCAAGAAATTACGAGTTTCCAAAATACCTGCAAATATTTTTTCACCCAATGTTGATGATACTTGGTGGTAATGATCAGTACAAAAATCCCACTTGGCTCACCAAATTTCGTTCTTCTAGGTTGAAGCGTTCGTCCACAGTAGCAGTTTTTATATTTAGGTTTCCCTCTGTTCTCTCCTATATAGATAGATGAATTTGGAACTCTAAATCAAACATGAATTGTAGTAGCTATTTGAAACTTGACAGAATAAAGGAGTTCTCAGGTTTTTTTTTTTGATTTGTTTCCTAATCAAGTAGCCCTAAGGAGAAACTGGGGAAAAGCACTTTCATTGAAAGGGTTTGTCAAGCTCCCAAAAAATTACGGGTTTCCGAAATACCAGCAAATGTTTTTTCACCCAATCTTGATGATACTTGGTGGTAATTACAAATACACAAATCCCACTTGGCTCACCAAATTTTGCTCTTCTAGGTTTAAGCGTTCGTTTACAAGAGCAGTTATTATTTTTAGGTTTCCCTCTGTTCTCTCCTATATAGATAGATGAATTTGGAACTCTAAATCCAACATAGTTTGTATTAGCTCTTTGAAACTTGACAATACAAAGTAGTTCTCAGTTATGTCTCTATGGTTTGTATAGTCTTCAAGTAGCCCTAAGCAGAGACTGTGCAAAAGCACTTTCATTGAAAGGGGTTGCCAAGCTTCCAAAAAATTGCGAGTTACTGAAATACCAGCAAATATTTTTACACCCAATCTTGATGATACGTGGTGGTAATGACAAGTACACAAATCCCACTTGGCTCACCAAATTATGTTCTTCTAGTTTGAAGCGTTCGTCTACAGTAGCAGTTTTTATATTTAGGTTTCCCTCTGTTCCCTCCTATATAGATAGATGAATATGGAACTGTAAATCCAACATGGTTTGTAGTAGCTCTTAGATACTTGACAAAAAAAAGAGGTCTCAGTTTTGTCTTTACGGTTTGTTTCCTCTTCAAGTAGCCCTAAGCTGAAACTGTGGAAAAGCACTTTCACTAAAAGGGGTTGCCAAGCTTCCAAGAAATTACGAGTTTCCAAAATACCTGCAAATATTTTTTCACCCAATGTTGATGATACTTGGTGGTAATGACCAGTACAAAAATCCCACTTGGCTCACCAAATTTCGTTCTTCTAGGTTGAAGCGTTCGTCTACAGTAGCAGTTTTTATATTTAGGTTACCCTCTGTTCTCTCCTATATAGATAGATGAATTTGGAACTCTAAATCCAACATGGTTTGTAGTAGCTCTTTGAAACTTGACAAAATAAAGCAGTTCTCAGTTTTTGTCTCTATGATTTGTTTCCTCTTCAAGTAGCCCTAAGCAGAGACTGTGGAAAAGCACTTTCATTTGAAAGGGG
>NW_027511108.1:0-28348 GCF_048772815.1 Callospermophilus lateralis
ATATTTTTTCACCCAATCTTGATGATACTTGGTGGTAATGATCAGTACACAAATCCCACTTGGCTCATCAAATTTTGTTCTTCTAGGTTGAAGCGTTCGTCTACAGTAGCAGTTTTTATATTTAGGTTTCTCTCTGTTCTCTCCTATATAGTTAGATGAATTTGGAACTCTAAATCCAACATGGATTGTAGTAGATCTTTGAAACTTGACAAAATAAAGGAGATCTCAGTTTTGTCTCTATGGTTTGTTTCCTCTTCAAGTAGCCCTAGGCACAGACTGTGGAAAAGCACTTTCATTGAGAGGGGTTGCCAAGCTTCTAAGAAATTACGAGTTTCCGAAATACCAGCAAATATTTTTTCACCCAATTTTGATGATACTTGGTTGTAATGATCAGTACACAATACCCACTTGGCTCACCAAATTTTGTTCTTCTATGTTGAAGCGTTCGTCTATAGTAGCCGTTTTTATATTTAGGTTTCACTCTGTTCTCTCATATATAGATAGATGAATTTGGAACTCTAAATCCAACATGGTTTGTAGTAGCTCTTTGAATCTTGCAAAATAAAGGAGTTCTGAGTTTTGTCTCTATGGTTTGTTTCCTCTTCAAGTAGCCCTAGGCGCAGACTGTGGAAAAGCACTTTCATTGAGAGGGGTTGCCAAGCTTCTAAAAAATAACGAGTTTCCGAAGTTCCAGGAAATATTTTTTCACCCAATCTTGATGATACTTGTTGCTAATGATCAGTACACAAATCCCACTTGGCTCACCATATTTTGTTCTTCTAGGTTGAAGCGTTCGTCTACAGGAGCAGTTTTTATATTTAGGTTTCACTCTGTTCTCTCATATATAGATAGATGAATTTGGAACTCTAAATCCAACATGGTTTGTAGTAGCTTTTTGAAACTTGACAAAATAAAGTAGTTCTCAGTTTTGTCTCTATGGTTGTTTCCTCTTCAAGTAGCCCTAGGCACAGACTGTGGAAAAGCACTTTCATTGAGAGTGGTGCCAAGCTTCTAAGAAATAACGAGTTTCCGATATACCAGCAAATATTTTTTCACCCAATCTTGATGATACTTGGTGGTAATGATCAGTACACAGATCCCACTTGGCTCACCAAATTTTGTTCTTCTAGGTTGAAGCGTTCGTCTACAGTAGCAGTTTTTATATTTAGGTTTCGCTCTATTCTCTCCTGTATACATAGATGAATTTGGAACTCTAAATCCAACATGGTTTGTAGTAGCTCTTTGAAACTTGACAAGATAACGGAGTTCTCAGTTTTGTCTCTATGGATTGTTTCCTCTTCAAGTAGCCCTAGGCGCAGACTCTGGAAAAGCACTTTCATTGAGAGGGGTTGCCAAGCTTCTAAGAAATTACAAGTTTCCGAAATACCAGCAAATATTTTTTCACCCAATTTTGATGATACTTGGTTGTAATGATCAGTACACAAGTCCCACGTGGCTCACCAAATTTTATTCTTCTAAGTTGAAGCGTTCGTGTACAGTAGCAGTTTTTATATTTAGGTTTCGCTCTGTTCTCTCCTGTATAGATAGATGTATTTGGAACTCTAAATCCAACATGGTTTGTAGTAGCTCTTTGAAACTTGACAAAATAAAGGAGTTCTCAGTTTTGTCTCTATGGTTTGTTTCCTCTTCAAATAGCCCTAGGCACAGAGTGTGGAAAAGCACTTTCATTGAGAGGGGTTTCCAAGTTTCTAAGAAATAACGAGTTTCCGAAATACCAGCAAATATTTTTTCACCCAATATTGATGATACTTGGTGGTAATGATCAGTACACAGATCCCACTGGGCTCACCAAATTTTGTTCTTCTAGGTTGAAGCGTTCGTCTAGAGTAGCAGTTTTTATATTTAGGTTTCACTCTGTTGTCTCATATATAGATACATGAATTTGGAACTCTAAATCCAACATGGTTTGTAGTAGCTCTTTGAAACTTGACAAAATAAAGGAGTTCTGAATTTTGTCTCTATGGTTTGTTTCCTCCTCAAGTAGCCCTAGGCGCAGACTGTGGAAAAGCACTTTCATTGAGAGGGGTTGCCAAGCTTCTAAAAAATAACGAGTTTCCGAAGTACCAGCAAATATTTTTTCACACAATCTTGATGATACTTGTTGCTAATGATCAGTACACAAATGCCACTTGGCTCACCATATTTTGTTCTTCTAGGTTGAAGAGTTCGTCTACAGTAGCAGTTTTTATATTTAGGTTTCTCTGTGTTCTCTCATATATAGATAGATGAATTTGGAACTCTAAATCCAACATGGTTTGTAGTAGCTCTTTGAAACTTGACAAAATAAGGAGTTCTGAGTTTTGTCTCTATGGTTTGTTTCTTCTTCAAGTAGCCCTAGGCGCAGACAGTGGAAAAGCACTTTCATTGAGAGTGGTGGCCAAGCTTCTAAGAAATAACGAGTTTCCGAAGTACCAGCAAATATTTTTTCACCCAATGTTGATGATACTGGTTGTTAATGATCAGTACACAAATCCCACTTGCTCACCAAATTGTGTTCTTCTAGCTTGAAGCGTTCGCCTATAGTAGAATTGTTTATATTTAGGTTTCCCTCTGTTCTCTCCTATATAGATATATGAATTTGGAACTCTAAATCCAACATGGTTTGTAGTAGCTCTTTGAATCTTGACAAAAAAAAGAAGTTCTCAGTTTTGTCTCTACGGTTTGTTTCCTCTTCAAGTAGCCCTAGGCACAGACTGTGGAAAAGCATTTTCATTGAGAGAGTTTGCCAAGCTTCAAAGAAATTACAAGTTTCCGAAGTACCAGCAAATATTTTTTCACCCAATGTTGATGATACTGGTTGCTAATGATCAGTACACAAATCCCACTTGGCTCACCAAATTGTGTTCTTCTAGGTTGAAGCGTTCGCCTATAGTAGAATTGTTTATATTTAGGTTTCCCTCTGTTCTCTCCTATATAGATATATGAGTTTGGAACTCTAAATCCAACATGGTTTGTAGTAGCTCTTTGAATCTTGACAAAAAAAAGGAGTTCTCAGTTTTGTCTCTACGGTTTGTTTCCTCTTCAAGTAGCCCTAGGCACAGACTGTGGAAAAGCATTTTCATTGAGAGAGTTTGCCAAGCTTCTAAGAAATTACAAGTTTCCGAAATACCAGCAAATATTTTTTCACCCAATCTTGATGATACATGGTGGTAATGATCAGTACACAAATCCCACATGACTCACCAAATTTTGTTCTTCTAGGTTGAAGCGTTCGTCTAGAGTAGCAGTTTTTATATTTAGGTTTCTCTCTGTACTCTCCTATATAGATAGATGAATTTCGAACTCTAAATCCAACATGGATTATAGTAGCTCTTTGAAACTTGACAAAATAAAGGAGATCTCAGTTTTGTCTCTATGGTTTATTTCCTCTTCAAGTAGCCCTAGGCACAGACTGTAGAAAACCACTTTCATTGAGAGGGGTTGCCAAGCTTCTAAGAAATAACGAGTTTCCGAAATATCAGCAAATATTTTTTCACCCAATCTTGATGATACTTGGTGGTAATGATCAGTACACAGTACCCACTTGGCTCACCAAATTTTGTTCTTCTAGGTTGAAGCGTTCGTCTACAGTAACCGTTTTTATATTTAGGTTTCTCTCTGTTCTCTCATATATAGATAGATGAATTTGGAACTCTAAATCCAACATGGTTTGTAGTAGCTCTTTGAAACTTGACAAAATAAAGGAGTTCTGAGTTTTGTCTCTATGGTTTGTTTCCTCTTCAATAGCCCTAGGCGCAGACTGTGGAAAAGCACTTTCATTAAGAGGGGTTGCCAAGCTTCTAAAAAATAACGAGTTTCCGAAGTACCAGCAAATATTTTTTTACCCAATCTTGATGATACTTGGTGGGAATGATCAGTACACAGATCCCACTTGGCTCACCAAATTTTGTTCTTCTAGGTTGAAGCGTTCGTCTACAGTAGCAGTTTTTATATTTAGGTTTCCCTCTGTTCTCTCCTGTATAGATAGATGAATTTGGAACTCTAAATCCAACATGGTTTTTAGTAGCTCTTTGAAACTTGACAAAATAAAGTAGTTCTCAGTTTTGTCTCTATGGTTGTTTCCTCTTCAAGTAGCCCTAGGCACAGACTGTGGAAAAGCACTTTCATTGAGAGGGGTTGCCAAGCTTCTAAGAAATAACGAGTTTCCTAAATACCAGCAAATATTTTTTCACCCAACTTGATGATACTTGTTGCTAATGATTAGTACACAAATCCCACTTGGGTCACCAAATTTTGTTCTTCTAGGTTGAAGCGTTCGTCTACAGTAGCAGTTTTTATATTTAGGATTCTCTCTGTTCTCTCCTATATAGAATGATGAATTTGGAACTTTAAATCCAACATGGATTGTAGTAGCTCTTTGAAACTTGACAAAATAAAGGAGGTCTCAGTTTTGTCTATATGGTTTGTTTCCTCTTCAAGTAGCCCTAGGCTCAGACTGTGGAAAAGCACTTTCATTGAGAGGGGATGCCAAGCTTCTAAGAAATAACGAGTTTCCGAAATACCAGCAAATATTTTTTCACCCAATCTTGATGATACTTGGTGGGAATGATCAGTACACAGATCCCACTTGGCTCACCAAATTTTGTTCTTCTAGGTTGAAGCGTTCGTCTACAGTAGCCGTTTTTATATTTAGGTTTCACTGTGTTCTCTCATATATAGATAGATGAATTTGGAACTCTAAATCCAACATGGTTTGTAGTAGCTCTTTGAAACTTGACAAAATAAAGGAGTTCTGAGTTTTGTCTCTATGGTTTGTTTCCTCTTCAAGAGGCCTAGGCACAGACTGTGGAAAAGCACTTTAATTGAGAGGGGTTGCCAAGCTTCTGAGAAATAACGAGTTTCCGAAATACCAGCAAATATTTTTTCACCCAATCTTGATGATACTTGGTGGGAATGATCAGTACACAGATCCCACTTGGCTCACCAAATTTTGTTCTTCTAGTTTGAAGCGTTCATCTACAGTAGTCGTTTTTATATTTAGGTTTCACTCTGTTCTCTCATATATAGATAGATGAATTTGGAACTCTAATCCAACATGGTTTGTAGTAGCTCTTTGAAACTTGACAAAATAAAGGAGTTCTCAGTTTTGTCTCTATGGTTTGTTTCCTCTTCAAGTAGCCCTAGGCGCAGACTCTGGAAAAGCACTTTCATTGAGAGGGGTTGCCAAGCTTCTAAGAAATAACGAGTTTCCGAAGTACCAGCAAATATTTTTTCACCCAATCTTGATGATACTTGTTGCTAATGGTCAGTACACAGATCCCACTTGGCTCACCAAATTTTGTTCTTCTAGGTTGAAGCGTTCGTCTACAGTAGCAGTTTTTATATTTAGGTTTCCCTCTGTTCTCTCCTGTATAGATAGATGAATTTGGAAGTCTAAATCCAACATGGTTTGTAGTAGCTCTTTGAAACTTGACAAAATAAAGTAGTTCTCAGTTTTGTCTCTATGGTTGTTTCCTGTTCAAGTAGCCCTAGGCACAGACTGTGGAAAAGCACTTTCATTGAGAGGGGTTGCCAAGCTTCTAAGAAATAACGAGTTTCCTAAATACCAGCAAATATTTTTTCACCCAATCTTGATGATACTTGTTGATAATGATCAGTACACAGATCCCACTTGGCTCACCAAATTTTGTTCTTCTAGGTTGAAGCGTTCGTCTACATTAGCAGTTTTTATATTTAGGTTTCGTTCTATTCTCTCCTGTATACATAGATGAATTTGGAACTCTAAATCCAACATGGTTTGTAGTAGCTCTTTGAAACTTGACAAAATAACGGAGTTCTCAGTTTTGTCTCTATGGATTGTTTCTTCTTCAATTAGCCTAGGCACAGACTGTGGAAAAGCACTTTTATTGAGAGGTGTTGCTAAGCTTCTAAGAAATAACAAGTTTCCAAAATACCAGCAAATATTTTTTCACCCAATCTTGATGATACTTGTTGCTAATGATTAGTACACAAATCCCACTTGGCTCACCAAATTTTGTTCTTCTAGGTTAAAGCGTTCGTCTACAGTAGCAGTTTTATATTTAGGATTCTCTCTGTTCTCTCCTATATAGATAGATGAATTTGGAACTTTAAATCCAACATGGATTGTAGTAGCTCTTTGAAACTTGACAAAATAAAGGAGGTCTCAGTTTTGTCTCTATGGTTTGTTTCCTTTTCAAGTAGCCCTAGGCTCAGACTGTGGAAAAGCACTTTCATTGAGAGGGGATGCAAAGCTTCTAAGAAATAACGAGTTTCCGAAATACCAGCAAATATTTTTTTCACCCAATCTTGATGATACTTGGTGGGAATGATCAGTACACAGATCCCACTTGGCTCACCAAATTTTGTTCTTCTAGGTTGAAGCGTTTGTCTACAGTAGCCGTTTTTATATTTAGGTTTCCCTCTGTTCTCTCATATATAGATAGATGAATTTGGAACTCTAAATCCAACATGGTTTGTAGTAGCTCTTTGAAACTTGACAAAATAAAGAATTCTGAGTTTTGTCTCTATGGTTTGTTTCCTCTTCAAGTAGCCCTAGGCACAGACTGTGGAAAACCACTTTCATTGAGAGGGGTTGCCAAGCTTCTAAGAAATAACGAGTTTCCGAAATTTCAGCAAATATTTTTTCACCCCATCTTGATGATACTTGGAGGTAATGATCAGTACACAGTACCCACTTGGCTCACCAAATTTTGTTCTTCTAGGTTGAAGGGTTCGTCTACAGCAGCCGTTTTCATTTAGGGTTCACTGTGTTCTCTCATATATAGATAGATGAATTTGGAACTCTAAATCCAACATGGTTTGTAGTAGCTCTTTGAAACTTGACAAAATAAAGGAGTTCTGAGTTTTGTCTCTATGGTTTGTGTCCTCTTCAAGTAACCCTAGGCGCAGACTGTGGAAAAGCACTTTCATTGAGAGGGGTTGCCAAGCTTCTAAGAAATAACGAGTTTCCGATGTACCAGCAAATATTTTTTCACCCAATCTTGATGATACTTGTTGCTAATGATCAGTACACAGATCCCACTTGGCTCCCTGAGTTTTGTTCTTCTAGGTTGAAGCGTTCTTCTACAGTAGCAGTTTTTATATTTAGGTTTCCCTCTGTTCTCTCCTGTATAGATAGATGAATTTGGAACTCTAAATCCAACATGGTTTGTAGTAGCACTTTGAAACTTGACAAAATAAAGGAGTTCTCAGTTTTGTCTCTATGGTTTGTTTCCTCTTCAAGTATCCCTAGGCACAGACTGTGGAAAAGCACTTTCATTGAGAGGGGTTGCCAAGCTTTTAAGAAATAACGAGTTTCCAAAATACCAGCAAATATTTTTTCTCCCAATCTTGATGATACTTGGTGGTAATGATCAGTACACAGATCCCACTTGGCTCACCAACTTTTGTTCTTTTAGGTTGAAGCGTTCGTCTACAGTAGCAGTTTTTATATTTAGGTTTCACTCTGTTCTCTCATATATAGATAGATGAATTTGGAACTCTAAATCCAACATGGTTTGTAGTAGCTGTTTGAAACTTGACAAAATAAAGGAGTTCTGAGTTTTGTCTGTATGGTTTGTTTCCTCTTCAAGAGGCCTAGGCACAGACTGTGGAAAAGCACTTTAATTGAGAGGGGTTGCCAAGCTTCTGAGAAATAACGAGTTTCTGAAATACCAGCAAATATTTTTTCACCCAATCTTGATGATACATGTTTCTAATGATCAGTACACAGATCCCGCTTGGCTCACCAAATTATGTTCTTCTAGGTTGAAGCGTTCGTCTACAGTAGCAGTTTTTATATTTAGGTTTCACTCTGTTCTCTCATATATAGATAGATGAATTTGTAACTCTAAATCCAACATGGTTTGTAGTAGCTCTTTGAAACTTGACAAAATAAAGGAGTTCTGAGTTTTGTCTCTATGGTTTGTTTCCTCTTCAAGTAGCTCTAGGCACAGACTGTGGAAAACCACTTTCATTTAGAGGTGTTGCCAAGCTTTTAAGAAATAACGAGTTTCCGAAATACCAGCAAATATTTTTTTACCCAATCTTGATGATACTTGGTGGTAATGATCAGTACACACATCCCACTTGGCTCACCAAATTTTGTTCTTCTAGGTTGAAGCGTTCGTCTACAATAGTCGTTTTTATATTTAGGTTTCACTCTGTTCTCTCATATATAGATAGATGAATTTGGAACTCTAATCCAACATGGTTTGTAGAAGCTCTTTGAAACGTGACAAAATAAAGGAGTTCTCAGTTTTGTCTCTATGGTTTGTTTCCTCTTCAAGTAGCCCTAGGCCCAGACTCTGGAAAAGCACTTTCATTGAGAGGGGTTGCCAAGCTTCTAAGAAATAACGAGTTTCCGAAGTACCAGCAAATATTTTTTCACCCAATCTTGATGATACTGGTTGCTAATGATCAGTACACAAATCCCACTTGGCTCACCAAATTGTGTTCTTCTAGGTTGAAGCGTTCGCCTACAGTAGAAGTTTTTATATTTAGGTTTCCCTCTGTTCTCTCCTATATAGATATATGAATATGGAACTCTAAATCCAACATGGTTTGTAGTAGCTCTTTTAATCTTGACAAAATAAAGGAGTTCTCAGTTTTGTCTCTATGGTTTGTTTCCTCTTCAAGTAGCCCTAGGCAGAGACTGTGGAAAAGCACTTTCATTGAGAGAGTTTGCCAAGCTTCTAAGACATTACAAGTTTCCGAAATACCAGCAAATATTTTTGCACCCAATCTTGATGATACTTGGTGGTAATGATCAGTACACAAATCCCACTTGGCTCACCAAATTTTTTTCTTCTAGGTTGAAACGTTCGTCTACAGTAGCAGTTTTTATATTTAGGTTTCTCTCTGTTCTCTCCTATATAGATAGATAAATTTGGAACTCTAAATCCAACATTGATTGTAGTAGCTCATTGAAACTTGACAAAATAAAGGAGTTCTCAGTTTTGTCTCTATGGTTTGTTTCCTCTTCAAGTAGACCTAGGCACAGACTGTGGAAAAGCACTTTCATTGAGAGGGGTTGCCAAGCTTCTAAGAAATAACGAGTTCCGAAATACCAGCAAATATTTTTTCACCCAATCTTGATGATACTTGGTGGTAATGATCAGTACACAGATCCCACTTGGCTCACCAAATTTTGTTCTTCTAGGTTGAAGCGTTCTTCTACAGTAGCAGTTTTTATATTTAGGTTTCTCTCTGTTCTCTCCTATATAGATAGATGAATTTGGAACTCTAAATCCAACATGGATTGTAGTAGCTCTTTGAAACTTGACAAAATAAAGGAGTTCTCCGTTTTGTCTCTATGGTTTGTTTCCTCTTCAAGTGGCCCTAGGCACAGACTGTGGAAGCACTTTCATTGAGATGGGTTGCCAAGCTTCTAAGAAATAACGTGTTTCCAAAATACCAGCAAATATTTTTTCACCCAATCTTGATGATACTTGGTGGTAATGATCAGTACACAAATCCCACTTGGCTCACCAAATTTTGTTCTTCTAGGTTGAAGCGTTCGTCTTCAGTAGCAGTTAATATATTTAGGTTTCTCTCTGGTCTCTCCTATATAGATAGATGAATTTGGAACTTTAAATCCAACATGGATTCTAGTAGCTCTTTGAAACGTGACAAAATAAAGGAGTTCTCAGTTTTGTCTCTATGGTTTGTTTCCTCTTCAAGTATCCCTAGGCACAGACTGTGGAAAAGCACTTTCATTGAGAGGGGTTGCCAAGCTTCTAGAAATAACGAGTTTCCAAAATACCAGCAAATATTTTTTCACTCAATATTGATGATACATGTTGCTAAAGATTAGTACACAGATCCCACTTGGCTCCACCAATTTTGTTCTTCTAGGTTGAAGCGTTCGTCTACAGTAGCAGTTTTTGTATTTAGGTTTCACTCTGTTCTCTCATATATAGATAGATGAATTTGGAAGTCTAAATCCATAATGGTTTGTAGTAGCTCTTTGAAACTTCACAAAAAAAAGAGTTCTGAGTTTTGTTTCTATTGTTTGTTTCCTCTTCAAGTAGCCCTAGGCACAGACTGTGGAAAAGCACATTCATTGAGAGGGGTTGCCAAGCTTCTAAGAAATAACGAGTTTCCGAAATATCAGCAAACATTTTTTCACCCAATCTTGATGATACTTGGTGGTAATGATCAGTTCACAGTACCCACTTGGCTGACCAAATTTTGTTCTTCTAGGTTGAAGCGTTCGTCTACAGTAGCCGTTTTTATATTTAGGTTTCACTCTGTTCTCTCATATATAGAAAGATGAATTTGGAACTCTAAATCCAACATGGTTTGTAGTAGCTCTTTGAAACTTGACAAAATAAAGGAGTTCTGAGTTTTGTCTCTATGGTTTGTTTCCTCTTCAAGTAGCCCTAGGTGCAGAGTGTGGAAAAGCACTTTCATTGAGAGGGGTTGCGAAGCTTCTAAGAAATAACGAGTTTCCGAAGTACCAGCAAATATTTTTTCACCCAATATTGATGATACTTGTTGCTAATGATCAGTACACAAATCCCACTTGGCTCACCAAATTTTGTTCTTCTAGGTTGAAGCGTTCGTCTACAGTAGCAGTTTTTATATTTAGGTTTCCCTCTGTTCTCTCCTGTATAGATAGATGAATTTGGTACTCTAAATTCAACATGGTTTGTAGTAGCTCTTTGAAACTTGACAAAATAAAGGAGTTCTCAGTTTTGTCTCTATGGATTGTTTCCTCTTCAATTAGCACTAGGCACACACTGTGGAAAAGCACTTTCATTGAGAGAGTTTGCCAAGCTTCTAATAAATTACAAGTTTCCGAAATACCAGCAAATATTTTTTCACCCAATCTTGATGATACTTGGTGGTAATGATCAGTACACAAATCCCAATTGGCTCACCCAATTTTGTTCTTCTAGGTTGAAGCGTTCGTCTACAGTAGCAGTTTTTATATTTAGGTTTCTCTCTGTTCTCTCCTATATAGATAGATGAATTTGGAACTCTAAATCCAACATGGTTTGTAGTAGCTCTTTGAAACATGACAAAATAAAGGAGTTCTCAGTTTTGTCTGTATTGTTTGTTTCCTCTTCAATTGGCCTAGGCACAGACTGTGGAAAAGAACTTTAATTGAGAAGGGTTGCCAAGCTTCTAGAAATAACGAGTTTCCGAAATACCAGCAAATATTTTTTCACCCAATATTGATGATACATGTTGCTAAAGATTAGTACACAGATCCCACTTGGCTCCACCAATTTTGTTCTTCTAGGTTGAAGCGTTCGTCTACAGTAGCAGTTTTTATATTTAGGTTTCACTCTGTTCTCTCATATATAGATAGATGAATTTGGAACTCTAAATCCAACATGGTTTGTAGTAGCTCTATGAAACTTGACAAAATAAAGTAGTTCTGAGATTTGTCTCTATGGTTTGTTTCCTCTTCAAATAGCCCTAGGCACAGACTGTGGAAAACCACTTTCATTGAGAGGTGTTGCCAATCTTCTAAGAACTAACGAGTTTCCGAAATACCAGCAAATATTTTTTCACCCAATCTTGATGATACTTGGTGGGAATGATCAGTACACAGATCCCACTTGGCTCACCAAATTTTGTTCTTCTAGTTTGAAGCGTTCGTCTACAGTAGCAGTTTTTATATTTAGGTTTCCCTCTGTTCTCTAATATATAGATAGATGAATTTGGAACTCTAAATCCAACATGGTTTGTAGTAGCTCTTTGAAACTTGACAAAATAAAGAATTCTGAGTTTTGTCTCTATGGTTTGTTTCCTCTTCAAGTAGCCCTAGGCACAGACTGTGGAAAACCACTTTCATTGAGAGGGGTTGCCAAGCTTCTAAGAAATAACGAGTTTCCGATATGTCAGCAAATATTTTTTCACCCAATCTTGATGATACTTGGTGGTAATGATCAGTACACAGTACCCACTTGGCTCACCAAATTTTGTTCTTCTAGGTTGAAGCGTTCGTCTACAATAGCCGTTTTTATATTTAGGTTTCACTGTGTTCTCTCATATATAGATAGATGAATTTGGAACTCTAAATCCAACATGGTTTGTAGTAGCTCTTTGAAACTTGACAAAATAAAGGAGTTCTGAGTTTTGTCTCTATGGTTTGTTTCCTCTTCAAGAGGCCTAGGCACAGACTGTGGAAAATCACATTAATTGAGAGGGGTTGCCAAGCTTCTGAGAAATAACGAGTTTCCGAAATACCAGCAAATATTTTTTCACCCAATCTTGATGATACATGTTTCTAATGATCAGTACACAGATCCCACTTGGCTCACCAAATTATGTTCTTCTAGGTTGAAGCGTTCGTCTAGAGTAGCAGTTTTTATATTTAGGTTTCACTCTGTTCTCTCATATATAGATAGATGAATTTGGAACTCTAAATCCAACATGGTTTGTAGTAGCTCTTTGAAACTTGAAAAAATAAAGGAGTTCTGAGATTTGTCTCTATGGTTTGTTTCCTCTTCAAGTAGCCCTAGGCACAGACTGTGGTAAACCACTTTCATTTAGAGGTGTTGCCAAGCTTCTAAGAAATAACGAGTTTCCGAAATACCAGCAAATATTTTTTTACCCAATCTTGATGATACTTGGTGTTAATGATCAGTACACAGATCCCACTTGGCTCACCAAATTTTGTTCTTCTAGGTTGAAGCGTTCGTCTACAATAGTCGTTTTTATATTTAGGTTTCACTCTGTTCTCTCATATATAGATAGATGAATTTGGGACTCTAATCCAACATGGTTTGTAGAAGCTCTTTGAAACTTGACAAAATAAAGGAGTTCTCAGTTTTGTCTCTATGGTTTGTTTCCTCTTCAAGTAGCCCTAGGTGCAGACTCTGGAAAAGCACTTTCATTGAGAGGAGTTGCCAAGCTTCTAAGAAATAACGAGTTTCCGAAGTACCAGCAAATATTTTTTCACCCAATCTTGATGATACTGGTTGCTAATGATCAGTACACAAATCCCACTTGGCTCACCAAATTGTGTTCTTCTAGGTTGAAGCGTTCGCCTACAGTAGAAGTTTTTATATTTAGGTTTCCCTCTGTTCTCTCCTATATAGATATATGAATATGGAACTCTAAATCCAACATCGTTTGTAGTAGCTCTTTGAAACTTGACAAAATAAAGGAGTTCTCAGTTTTGTCTCTATGGTTTGTTTCCTCTTCAAGTAGCCCTAGGCACAGACTGTGGAAAAGCACTTTCATTGAGAGAGTTTGCCAAGCTTCTAAGACATTACAAGTTTCCGAAATACCAGCAAATATTTTTGCACCCAATCTTGATGATATTTGGTGGTAATCATCAGTACACAAATCCCACTTGGCTCACCAAATTTTTTTCTTCTAGTTTGAAACGTTCGTCTACAGTAGCAGTTTTTATATTTAGGTTTCTCTCTGTTCTCTCCTATATAGATAGATAAATTTGGAACTCCAAATCCAACATGGATTGTAGTAGCTCATTGAAACTTGACAAAATAAAGGAGTTCTCAGTTTTGTCTCTATGGTTTGTTTCCTCTTCAAGTAGACCTAGGCACAGACTGTGGAAAAGCACTTTTATTGAGAGGGGTTTCCAAGCTTCTAAGAAATAACGAGTTTCCGAAATACCAGCAAATATTTTTTCACCCAATCTTGATGATACTTGGTGGTAATGATCAGTACACAGATCCCACTTGGCTCACCAAATTTTGTTCTTCTAGGTTGAAGCGTTCGTCTACAGTAGCAGTTTTTATATTTAGGTTTCTCTCTGTTCTCTCCTATATAGATAGATGAATTTGGAACTCTAAATCCAACATGGATTGTAGTAGCTCTTTGAAACTTGACAAAATAAAGGAGTTCTCCGTTTTGTCTCTATGGTTTGTTTCCTCTTCAAGTGGCCCTAGGCACAGACTGTGGAAGCACTTTCATTGAGATGGGTTGCCAAGCTTCTAAGAAATAACGAGTTTCCAAAATACCAGCAAATATTTTTTCACCCAATCTTGATGATACTTGGTGATAATGATCAGTACACAAATCCCACTTGCCTCACCAAATTTTGTTCTTCTAGGTTGAAGCGTTCGTCTACAGTAGCAGTTATTATATTTAGGTTTCTCTCTGGTCTCTCCTATATAGATAGATGAATTTGGAACTTTAAATCCAACATGGATTGTAGTAGCTCTTTGAAACTTGACAAAATAAAGGAGTTCTCAGTTTTGTATCTATGATTTGTTTCCTCTTCATGTATCCCTAGGCACAGACTGTGGAAAAGCACTTTCATTGAGAGGGGTTGCCAAGCTTCTAAGAAATAACGAGTTTCCGAAATACCAGCAAATATTTTTTCACCCAATCTTGATTATACCTGGTGGGAATGATCAGTACACAGATCCCACTTGGCTCAAGAAATTTTGTTCTTCTAGGTTGAAGCGTTCGTCTACAGTAGCAGTTTTTATATTTAGGTTTCACTCTGTTCTCTCATATATAGATAGATGAATTTGGAACTCTAAATCCAACATGGTTTGTAGTAGCTCTTTGAAACTTGACAAAAAAAAGAGTTCTGAGTTTTGTTTCTATGGTTTGTTTCCTCTTCAAGTAGCCCTAGGCACAGACTTTGGAAAAGCACTTTCACTGAGAGGGGTTGCCAAGCTTCTAAGTAATAACGAGTTTCCGAAATATCAGCAAACATTTTTTCACCCAATCTTGATGATACTTGGTGGTAATGATCAGTACACAGTACCCACTTGGCTCACCAAATTTTGTTCTTCTAGGTTGAAGCGTTCGTCGACAGTAGCCGTTTTTATATTTAGGTTTCACTCTGTTCTCTCATATATAGAAAGATGAATTTGGAACTCTAAATCCAACATGGTTTGTAGTAGCTCTTTGAAACTTGACAAAATAAAGGAGTTCTCAGTTTTGTCTCTATGGTTTGTTTCCTCTTCAAGAAGCCTAGGCACAGACTGTGGAAAAGAACTTTAATCGAGAAGGGTTGCCAAGCTTCTAGAAATAAGGAGTTTCCGAAATACCAGCAAATATTTTTTCACCAAATCTTGATGATACATGTTGCTAAAGATCAGTACACAGATCCCACTTGGCTCCACCAATTTTGTTCTTCTAGGTTGAAGCGTTCGTCTACAGTAGCAGTTTTTATATTTAGGTTTCCCTCTGTTCTCTCCTATATAGATAGATGAATTTGGAACTCTAAATCCAACATGGTTTGTAGTAGCTCTTTGAAACTTGACAAAATAAAGGAGTTCTCATTTTTGTCTCTATGGTTTTTTTCCTCTTCAAGTAGCCCTAGGCACAGACTGTGGAAAAGCACTTTCATTGAGAGAGTTTGCCAAGCTTCTAAGAAATTACAAGTTTCCGAAATACCAGCAAATATTTTTTCACCCAATCTTGATGATACTTGGTGGTAATGATCAGTACACAAATCCCAATTGGCTCACCAAATTTTGTTCTTCTAGGTTGAAGCGTTCGTCTACAGTAGCAGTTTTTATATTTAGGTTTCTCTCTGTTCTCTCCTATATAGATAGATGAATTTGGAACTCTAAATCCAACATGGATTGTAGTAGCTCTATGAAACTTGACAAAATAAAGGAGTTCTCAGTTTTGTCTCTATGGTTTGTTTCCTCTTCAAGTAGCCCTAGGCACAGACTGTGGAAAAGCACTTTCATTGAGAGGGGTTGCCAAGCTTCTAAGAAATAACGAGTTTCCAAAATACCAGCCAATAGTTTTTCTCCCAATCTTGATGATACTTGGTGGGAATGATCAGTACACAGATCCCACTTGGCTCACCAAATTTTCTTCTTCTAGGTTGAAGCGTTCGTCTACAGTAGCAGTTTTTATATTTAGGTTTCACTCTGTTCTCTCATATATAGATAGATGAATTTGGAACTCTAAATCCAACATGGTTTGTAGTAGCTCTTTGAAACTTGACAAAATAAAGAGTTCTGAGTTTTGTTTCTATGGTTTGTTTCCTCTTAAAGTAGCCCTAGGCACAGACTGTTTAAAAGCACTTTCATTGAGGGGGGTTGCCAAGCTTCTAAGAAATAACGAGTTTCCGAAATATCAGCAAATATTTTTTCACCCAATCTTGATGATACTTGGTGGTAGTGATCAGTACACAGATCCCATTTGGCTCACCAAATTTTGTTCTTCTAGGTTGAAGCGTTCGTCTACAGCAGCATTTTTTATATTCAGGTTCCACTCTGTTCTCTCATATATAGATAGATGAATTTGGAACACTAAATCCAACATGGTTTGTAGTAGCTCTTTGAAACTTGACAAAATAAAGGAGTTCTGAGTTTTGTCTCTATGGTTTGTTTCCTCTTCAAGTAGCCCTAGGCGCAGACTCGGGAAAAGCACTTTCATTGAGAGGGGTTGCCAAGCTTCTAAAAAATAACGAGTTTCCGAAGTACCAGCAAATATTTTTTCACCCAATCTTGATGATGCTGGTTGCTAATGATCAGTACACAAATCCCACTTGGCTCACCAAATTGTGTTCTTCTAGGTTGAAGCGTTCGCCTACAGTAGAAGTTTTTATATTTAGGTTTCCCTCTGTTCTCTCCTATATAGATATATGAATTTGGAACTCTAAATGCAACATCGTTTGTAGTAGCTCTTTGAAACTTGACAAAATAAAGGAGTTCTGAGTTTTGTCTCTATGGTTTGTTTCCTCTTCAAGTATCCCTACGCACAGACTGTGGAAAAGCACTTTCATTGAGAGGGGTTGTCAAGCTTTTAAGAAATAACGAGTTTCCAAAATCCCAGCAAATATTTTTTCACCCAATCTTGATGATACTTGGTGGTAATGATCAGTACACAGATCCCACTTGGCTCACCAAATTGTGTTCTTCTAGGTTGAAGCGTTCGCCTACAGTAGCAGTTTTTATATTTAGGTTTCACTCTGTTCTCTCATATATAGATAGATGAATTTGGAACTCTAAATACAACATGGATTGTAGTAGCTCTTTGAAATTTGACAAAATAACGGAGTTCTCATTTTTGTCTCTATGGTTTGTTTCCTCTTCAAGTAGCACTAGGCACACACTGTGGAAAAGCATTTTCATTGAGAGGGGTTGCCAAGCTTCTAAGAAATAACGAGTTTCTGAAATACCAGCAAATATTTTTTCACCCAATCTTGATGATACTTGTTGCTAATGATCAGTACACAAATCCCACTTGGCTGACCAAATTTTGTTCTTCTAGGTTGAAGCGTTCGTCTACAGTAGCAGTTTTTATATTTAGGTTTCACTCTGTTCTCTCATATATAGATAGATGAATTTGGAACTCTAAATCCAACATGGTTTGTAGTAGCTCTTTGAAACTTGACAAAATAAAGGAGTTCTCAGTTTTGTCTCTATGGTTTGTTTCCTCTTCAAGAGGCCTAGGCACAGACTGTGGAAAAGAACTTTAATCGAGAAGGGTTGCCAAGCTTCTAGAAATAAGGAGTTTCCGAAATACCAGCAAATATTTTTTCACCCAATCTTGATGATACATGTTGCTAAAGATCAGTACACAGATCCCACTTGGCTCCACCAATTTTGTTCTTCTAGGTTGAAGCGTTCGTCTACAGTAGCAGTTTTTATATTTAGGTTTCACTCTGTTCTCTCATATATAGATAGATGAATTTGGAACTCTAAATCCAACATGGTTTGTAGTAGCTCTATGAAACTTGACAAAATAAAGGAGTTCTGAGATTTGTCTCTATGGTTTGTTTCCTCTTCAAATAGCCCTAGGCACAGACTGTGGAAAACCACTTTCATTGAGAGGTGTTGCCAAGCTTCTAAGAATTAACGAGTTTCCGAAATACCAGCAAATATTTTTTCACCCAATCTTGATGATACTTGGTGGGAATGATCAGTACACAGATTCCACTTGGCTCACCAAATTTTGTTCTTCTAGTTTGAATCGTTCGTCTACAGTAGTCGTTTTTATATTTAGGTTTCACTCTGTTCTCTCATATATAGATAGATGAATTTGGAACTCTAATCCAACATGGTTTGTAGTAGCTCTTTGAAACTTGACAAAATAAAGGAGTTCTCAGTTTTGTCTCTATGGTTTGTGTCCTCATCAAGTAGCCCTAGGCGCAGACTCCGGAAAAGCACTTTCATTGAGAGGGGTTGCCAAGCTTCTAAGAAATAACGAGTTTCCGAAGTACCAGCAAATATTTTATCACCCAATCTTGATGATACTTGTTGCTAATGATCAGTACACAGATCCCACTTGGCTCACCAAATTTTGTTCTTCTAGGTTGAAGCGTTCGTCTACAGTAGCAGTTTTTATATTTAGGTTTCCCTCTGTTCTCTCCTGTATAGATAGATGAATTTGAACTCTAAATACAACATGGTTTGTAGTACCTCTTTGAAACTTGACAAAATAAAGGACTTCTCAGTTTTGTCTCTATGGATTGTTTCCTCTTCAATTAGCACTAGGCACACACAGTGGAAAAGCACTTTCATTGAGAGGGCTTGCCAAGCTTCTAAGAAATAACGAGTTTCTGAAATACCAGCAAATATTTTTTCACCCAATCTTGATGATACTTGTTGCTAATGATCAGTACACGAATCCCACTTGGCTCACCAAATTGTGTTCTGCTAGGTTGAAGCGTTGGCCTACAGTAGCAGTTTTTATATTTAGGTTTTCCTCTGTTCTCTCCTATATAGATATATGAATTTGGAACTCTAAATCCAACTTGGTTTGTAGTAGCTCTTTGAAACTTAACAAAATAAAGGAGTTCTCAGTTTTGTCTCTATGGTTTGTTTCCTCTTCAAGTAGCCCTAGGCACAGACTGTGGAAAAGCACTTTCATTGAGAGAGTTTGCCAAGATTCTAAGAAATTACAAGTTTCCGAAATACCAGCAAATATTTTTTCACCCAATCTTGATGATACTTGGTGGTAATGATCAGTACACAAATCCCAATTGGCTCACCAAATTTGTTCTTCTAGGTTGAAGCGTTCGTCTACAGTAGCAGTTTTTATATTTAGGTTTCTCTCTGTTCTCTCCTATATATATAGATGAATTTGGAACTCTAAATCCAACAGGGTTTGTAGTAGCTCTTTGAAACTTGACAAAATAAAGGAGTTCTCAGTTTTGTCTCTATGGTTTGTTTCCTCTTCAAGTAGCCCTAGGCACAGACTGTGGAAAAGCACTTTCATTGAGAGGGGTTGCCAAGCTTCTAAGAAATAACGAGTTTCCAAAATACCAGCCAATAGTTTTTCACCCAATCTTGATGATACTTGGTGGGAATGGTCAGTACACAGATCCCACTTGGCTCACCAAATTTTCTTCTTCTAGGTTGAAGCGTTCGTCTACAGTAGCATTTTTTATATTCAGGTTCCACTCTGTTCTCTCATATATAGATAGATGAATTTGGAACTCTAAATCCAACATGGTTTGTAGTAGCCCTTTGAAACTTGACAAAATAAAGGAGTTCTGAGTTTTGTCTCTATGGTTTGTTTCCTCTTCAAGTAGCCCTAGGCGCAGACTCGGGAAAATCACTTTCATTGAGAGGGGTTGCCAAGCTTCTAAGAAATAACGAGTTTCCGAAGTACCAGCAGATATTTTTTCACCCAATCTTGATAATACTGGTTACTAATGATCAGTACACAAATCCCACTTGGCTCACCAAATTGTGTTCTTCTAGGTTGAAGCGTTCGCCTACAGTAGAAGTTTTTATATTTAGGTTTCCCTCTGTTCTCTCCTATATAGATATATGAATTTGGAACTCTAAATCCAACATCGTTTGTAGTAGCTCTTTGAAACTTGAAAAAATAAAGGAGTTCTCAGTTTTGTCTCTATGGTTTGTTTCCTCTTCAAGTATCCCTATGCACAGACAGTGGAAAAGCACTTTCATTGAGAGGGGTTGTCAAGCTTTTAAGAAATAACGAGTTTCCAAAATACCAGTAAATATTTTTTCACCCAATCTTGATGATACTTGGTGGTAATGATCAGTACACAGATCCCACTTGGCTCACCAAATTTTGTTCTTCTAGGTTGAAGCGTTCGTCTACAGTAGCAGTTTTTATATTTAGGTTTCACTCTGTTCTCTCATATATAGATAGATGAATTTGGAACTCTAAATCCAACATGGTTTGTAGTAGCTCTTTGAAACTTGACAAAATAAAGGAGTTCTCAGTTTTGTCTCTATGGATTGTTTCCTCTTCAATTAGCACTAGGCACACACTGTGGAAAAGCATTTTCATTGAGAGGGGTTGCCAAGCTTCTAAGAAATAACGAGTTTCTGAAATACCAGCAAATATTTTTTCACCCAATCTTTATGATACTTGTTGCTAATGATCAGTACACAAATCCCACTTGGCTCACCAAATTGTGTTCTGCAAAGTTGAAGCGTTCGCCTACAGTAGCAGTTTTTATATTTAGGTTTCCCTCTGTTCTCTCCTATATAGATATATGAATTTGGAACTCTAAATCCAACATGGTTTGTAGTAGCCCTTTGAAACTTGACAAAAATAGGAGTTCTCAGTTTTGTCTCTAGGTTTTGTTTCCTCTTCAAGTAGCCCTAGGCACACACTGTGGAAAAGCACTTTCATTGAGAGAGTTTGCCAAGCTTCTAAGAAATTACAAGTTTCCGAAATACCAGCAAATATTTTTTCACCCAATCTTGATGATACTTGTGGTAATGATCAGTACACAAATCCCAATTGGCTCACCAAATTTTGTTCTTCTAGGTTGAAGCGTTCGTCTACAGTAGCAGTTTTTATATTTAGGTTTCTCTCTGTTCTCTCCTATATAGATAGATGAATTTGGAACTCTAAATCCAACATGGATTGTAGTAGCTCTTTGAAACTTGACAAAATAAAGGAGTTCTCAGTTTTGTCTCTATGGTTTGTTTCCTCTTCAAGTAGCCCTAGGCACAGACTGTGGAAAAGCACTTTCATTGAGAGGGGTTGCCAAGCTTCTAAGAAATAACGAGTTTCCAAAATACCAGCTAATAGTTTTTCACCCAATCTTGATGATACTTGGTGTGAATGATCAGTACACAAATCCCAATTGGCTCACCAAATTTGTTCTTCTAGGTTGAAGCGTTCGTCTACAGTAGCAGTTTTTATATTTAGGTTTCACTCTGTTCTCTCATATATAGATAGATGAATTTGGAACTCTAAATCCAACATGGTTTGTAGTAGCTCTTTGAAACTTGACAAAATAAAGGAGTTCTCAGTTTTGTCTCTATGGTTTGTTTCCTCTTCAAGAGGCCTAGGCACAGACTGTGGAAAAGAACTTTAATCGAGAAGGGTTGCCAAGCTTCTAGAAATAAGGAGTTTCCGAAATACCAGCAAATATTTTTTCACCCAATCTTGATGATACATGTTGCTAAAGATCAGTACACAGATCCCACTTGGCTCCACCAATTTTGTTCTTCTAGGTTGAAGCGTTCGTCTACAGTAGCAGTTTTTATATTTAGGTTTCACTCTGTTCTCTCATATATAGATAGATGAATTTGGAACTCTAAATCCAACATGGTTTGAAGTAGCTCTATGAAACTTGACAAAATAAATTAGTTCTGAGATTTGTCTCTATGGTTTGTTTCCTCTTCAAATAGCCCTAGGCACAGACTGTGGAAAACCACTTTCATTGAGAGGTGTTGCCAAGCTTCTAAGAATTAACGAGTTTCCGAAATACCAGCAAATATTTTTTCACCCAATCTTGATGATACTTGGTGGGAATGATCAGTACACAGATTCCTCTTGGCTCACCAAATTTTGTTCTTCTAGTTTGAATCGTTCGTCTACAGTAGTCGTTTTTATATTTAGGTTTCACTCTGTTCTCTCATATATAGATAGATGAATTTGGAACTCTAATCCAACATGGTTTGTAGTAGCTCTTTGAAACTTGACAAAATAAAGGAGTTCTCAGTTTTGTCTCTATGGTTTGTGTCCTCATCAAGTAGCCCTAGGCGCAGACTCCGGAAAAGCACTTTCATTGAGAGGGGTTGCCAAGCTTCTAAGAAATAACGAGTTTCCGAAGTACCAGCAAATATTTTATCACCCAATCTTGATGATACTTGTTGCTAATGATCAGTACACAGATCCCACTTGGCTCACCAAATTATGTTCTTCTAGGTTGAAGCGTTCGTCTACAGTAGCAGTTTTTATATTTAGGTTTCCCTCTGTTCTCTCCTGTATAGATAGATGAATTTGAACTCTAAATACAACATGGTTTGTAGTACCTCTTTGAAACTTGACAAAATAAAGGACTTCTCAGTTTTGTCTCTATGGATTGTTTCCTCTTCAATTAGCACTAGGCACACACAGTGGAAAAGCACTTTCATTGAGAGGGCTTGCCAAGCTTCTAAGAAATAACGAGTTTCTGAAATACCAGCAAATATTTTTTCACCCAATCTTGATGATACTTGTTGCTAATGATCAGTACACAAATCCCACTTGGCTCACCAAATTGTGTTCTGCTAGGTTGAAGCGTTGGCCTACAGTAGCAGTTTTTATATTTAGGTTTTCCTCTGTTCTCTCCTATATAGATATATGAATTTGGAACTCTAAATCCAACTTGGTTTGTAGTAGCTCTTTGAAACTTAACAAAATAAAGGAGTTCTCAGTTTTGTCTCTATGGTTTGTTTCCTCTTCAAGTAGCCCTAGGCACAGACTGTGGAAAAGCACTTTCATTGAGAGAGTTTGCCAAGATTCTAAGAAATTACAAGTTTCCGAAATACCAGCAAATATTTTTTCACCCAATCTTGATGATACTTGGTGGTAATGATCAGTACACAAATCCCAATTGGCTCACCAAATTTGTTCTTCTAGGTTGAAGCGTTCGTCTACAGTAGCAGTTTTTATATTTAGGTTTCTCTCTGTTCTCTCCTATATATATAGATGAATTTGGAACTCTAAATCCAACAGGGTTTGTAGTAGCTCTTTGAAATTTGACAAAATAAAGGAGTTCTCAGTTTTGTCTCTATGGTTTGTTTCCTCTTCAAGTAGCCCTAGGCACAGACTGTGGAAAAGCACTTTCATTGAGAGGGGTTGCCAAGCTTCTAAGAAATAACGAGTTTCCAAAATACCAGCCAATAGTTTTTCACCCAATCTTGATGATACATGGTGGGAATGGTCAGTACACAGATCCCACTTGGCTCACCAAATTTTCTTCTTCTAGGTTGAAGCGTTCGTCTACAGTAGCATTTTTTATATTCAGGTTCCACTCTGTTCTCTCATATATAGATAGATGAATTTGGAACTCTAAATCCAACATGGTTTGTAGTAGCCCTTTGAAACTTGACAAAATAAAGGAGTTCTGAGTTTTGTCTCTATGGTTTGTTTCCTCTTAAAGTAGCCCTAGGCGCAGACTCGGGAAAATCACTTTCATTGAGAGGGGTTGCCAAGCTTCTAAGAAATAACGAGTTTCCGAAGTACCAGCAAATATTTTTTCACCCAATCTTGATAATACTGGTTACTAATGATCAGTACACAAATCCCACTTGGCTCACCAAATTGTGTTCTTCTAGGTTGAAGCGTTCGCCTACAGTAGAAGTTTTTATATTTAGGTTTCCCTCTGTTCTCTCCTATATAGATATATGAATTTGGAACTCTAAATCCAACATCGTTTGTAGTAGCTCTTTGAAACTTGAAAAAATAAAGGAGTTCTCAGTTTTGTCTCTATGGTTTGTTTCCTCTTCAAGTATCCCTATGCACAGACAGTCGAAAAGCACTTTCATTGAGAGGGGTTGTCAAGCTTTTAAGAAATAACGAGTTTCCAAAATACCAGTAAATATTTTTTCACCCAATCTTGATGATACTTGGTGGTAATGATCAGTACACAGATCCCACTTGGCTCACCAAATTTTGTTCTTCTAGGTTGAAGCGTTCGTCTACAGTAGCAGTTTTTATATTTAGGTTTCACTCTGTTCTCTCATATATAGATAGATGAATTTGGAACTCTAAATCCAACATGGATTGTAGTAGCTCTTTGAAACCTGACAAAATAAAGGAGTTCTCAGTTTTGTCTCTATGGTTTGTTTCCTCTTCAAGTAGACCTAGGCACAGACTGTGGAAAAGCACTTTCATTGAGAGGGGTTGCCAAGCTTCTTAGAAATAACGAGTTTCCGAAATACCAGCAAATATTTTTTCACCCAATCCTGATGATACTTGGTGGTAATGATCAGTACACAGATCCCACTTGGCTCACCAAATTTTGTTCTTCTAGGTTGAAGCGTTCGTCTACAGTAGCAGTTTTTATATTTAGGTTTCCCTCTGTTCTCTCCTGTATAGATAGAAGAATTTGGAACTCTAAATCCAACATGGTTTGTAGTAGCTCTTTGAAACTTGACAAAATTAAGGAGTTCTCAGTTTTGTCTCTATGGATTGTTTCCTCTTCAATTAGCACTAGGCACACACTGTGGAAAAGCACTTTCATTGAGAGGGGTTGCCAAGCTTCTAAGAAATAACGAGTTTCTGAAATACCAGCAAATATTTTTTCACCCAATCTTGATGATACTTGTTGCTAATGATCAGTACACAAATCCCACTTGGCTCACCAAATTGTGTTCTGCTAGGTTGAAGCGTTCGTCTACAGTAGCCATTTTTATATTTAGGTTTCTCTCTGTTCTCTCCTATATAGATAGATGAATTTGGAACTCTAAATCCAACATGATTTGTAGTAGCTCTTTGAAACTTGACAAAATAAAGGAGTTCTGAGTTTTGTCTCTATGGTTTGTTTCCTCTTCAAGTAGCCCTAGGTGCAGACTGTGTAAAAGAATTTCTTTCAGGGGGGTTGCCAAGCTTCTAAGAAATAACGAGTTTCCGAAGTACCAGCAAATATTTTTTCACCCAATCTTGATGATACTTGGTGGTAATGATCAGTACACAAATCCCAATTGGCTCACCAAATTTTGTTCTTCTAGGTTGAAGCGTTCGTCTACACTAGCAGTTTTTATATTTAGGTTTCTCTCTGTTCTCTCCTATATAGATAGATGAATTTGGAACTCTAAATCCAACATGTATTTTAGTAGCTCTTTGAAACTTGACAAAATAAAGGAGTTCTGAGTTTTGTCTCTATGATTTGTTTCCTCTTCAAGAGGCCTAGGCACACACTGTGGAAAAAAACTTTAATTGAGAAGGATTTCCAAGCTTCTAAGAAATAACGAGTTTCCGAAATACCAGCAAATATTTTTTCACCCAATCTTGATGATACATGTTGCTAATGATCAGTACACAGATCCCACTTGGCTCACCAAATTTTGTTCTTCTAGGTTGAAGCGTTCGTCTACAGTAGCAGTTTTTATATTTAGGTTTCACTCTGTTCTCTCATATATAGATAGATGAATTTGGAACTCTAAATCCAACATGGTTTGTAGTAGCTCTTTGAAACTTGACAAAATAAAGGAGTTCTGAGTTTTGTCTCTATGGTTTGTTTCCTCTTCAAGTAGCCCTAGGCGCAGACTCTGGAAAATAACTTTCATTGAGAGGGGTTGCCAAGCTTTAAGAAATAACGAGTTTCCGAAGTACCAGCAAATATTTTTTCACCCAATCTTGATGATACTGGTTGCTAATGATCAGTACACAAATCCCACTTGGCTCCCCAAATTGTGTTCTTCTAGGTTGAAGCGTTCGCCTACAGTAGAAGTTTTTATATTTAGGTTTCACTCTGTTCTCTCCTATATAGATATATGAATTTGGATCTCTATATCCAAAATGGTTTGTAGTACCTCTTTGAAACTTGACAAAATAAAGGAGTTCTCAGTTTTGTCTCTATGGTTTGTTTCCTCTTCAAGTAGCCCTAGGCACAGACTCTGGAAAAGCACTTTCATTGAGAGGGGTTGCCAAGCTTCTAAGAAATAACGAGTTTCCGAAGTACCAGCAAATACTTTTTCACCCAATCTTGATGATACTTGTTGCTAATGATCAGTACAAAAATCCCACTTGGCTCACCAAATTTTATTCCTCTAGGATGAAGCGTTCGTCTACAGTAGCAGTTTTTATATTTAGGATTCCCTCTGTTCTCTCCTGTATAGATAGATGAATTTGGAACTCTAAATCCAACATGGTTTGTGGTAGCTCTTTGAAACTTGACAAAATAAAGGAGTTCTCAGTTTTGTCTCTATGGATTGTTTCCTCTTCAATTAGCACTAGGCAAACACTGTGGAAAAGCACTTTCATTGAGAGGGCTTGCCAATCTTCTAAGTAATAACGAGTTTCTGAAATACCAGCAAATATTTTTTCACCCAATCTTGATGATACTTGTTGCTAATGATCAGTACACAAATCCCACTTGGCTCACCAAATTTGTGTTCTGCTAGGTTGAAGCGTTCGCCTACAGTAGCAGTTTTTATATTTAGGTTTCCCTCTGTTCTCTCCTATATAGTTATATGAATTTGGAACTCTAAATCCAACATGGTTTGTAGTAGCTCTTTGAAACTTGACAAAATAAAGGAGTTCTCAGTTTTTTCTCTTTGGTTTGTTTCCTCTTCAAGTAGCCCTAAGCACAGACTGTGGAAAAGCACTTTCATTGAGAGAGTTAGCCAAGCTTCTAAGAAATTACAAGTTTCCGATATACCAGCAAATATTTTTTCACCCAATCTTGATGATACTTGGTGGTAATGATCAGGACACAAATCCCAATTGGCTCACCAAATTTTGTTCTTCTAGGTTGAAGCGTTCGTCTACAGTAGCAGTTTTTATATTTAGGTTTCCCTCTGTTCTCTCCTGTATAGATAGATGAATTTGGAACTCTAAATCCAACATGGTTTGTAGTAGCTCTTTGAAACTTGTCAAAATAAAGGAGTTCTCAGTTTTGTCTCTATGGTTTGTTTCCTCTTCAAGTAGCCCTAGGCACAGACTGTGGAAAAGCACTTTCATTGAGAGGGATTGCCAAGCTTCTAAGAAATAACGAGTTTCCAAAATACCAGCCAATAGTTTTTCACCCAATCTTGATGATACTTGGTGGGAATGATCAGTACACAGATCCCACTTTGCTCACCAAATTTTGTTATTCTAGGTTGAAGCGTTCGTCTACAGTAGCAGTTTGTATATTTAGGTTTCACTCTGTTCTCTCATATATAGATAGATGAATTTGGAACTCTAAATCCAACATGGTTTGTAGTAGCTCTTTGAAACTTGACAAATAAAGAGTTCTGAGTTTTGTTTCTATGGTTTGTTTCCTCTTCAAGTAGCCCTAGGCACAGACTGTGGAAAACCACTTTCATTGAGAGGGGTTGCCAAGCTTCTAAGAAATAACGAGTTTCCGATATATCAGCAAAAATTTTTTCACCCAATCTTGATGATACTTGGTGGTAATGATCAGTACACAGTAACCACATGGCTCACCAAATTTTGTTCTTCTAGTTTGAAGCGTTCGTCTACAGTAGTCGTTTTTATATTTAGGTTCCACTCTGTTCTCTCATATATAGATAGATGAATTTGGAACTCTAAATCCAACATGGTTTGTAGTAGCTCTTTGAAACTTGACAAAATAAAGGAGTTCTGAGTTTTGTCTCTATGGTTTGTTTCCTCTTCAAGTAGCCCTAGGCGCAGACTCGGGAAAAGCACTTTCATTGAGAGGGGTTGCCAAGCTTCTAAGAAATAACGAGTTTCCGAAATACCAGCAAATATTTTTTCACCCAATCTTGATGATACTTGGTGGGAATGATCAGTACACAGATCCCACTTGGCTCACCAAATTTTGTTCTTCTAGGTTGAAGCGTTCGTCTACACTAGCATTTTTTATATTTAGGTTTCTCTCTGTTCTCTCATATATAGATAGATGAATTTGGAACTCTAAATCCAACATGGTTTGTAGTAGCTCTTTGAAACTTGACAAAATAAAGATTTCTGAGTTTTGTTTCTATGGCTTGTTTCTTCTTCATGTAGCCCTAGGCACAGATTGTGGAAAACCACTTTCATTGAGAGGGGTTGCCAAGCTTCTAAGAAATAACGAGTTTCCGAAATATCAGCAAATATGTTTTCACAAATCTTTATGATACTTGGTGGAAATGATCAGTACACAGTCCCCACTTGGCTCACCAAATTTTGTTCTTCTAGGTTGAAGCGCTCGTATACAGTAGCCGTTTTTATATTTAGGTTTCACTCTGTTCTCTCATATATAGATAGATGAATTTGGAACTCTAAATCCAACATGGTTTGTAGTATCTCTTTGAAACTTGACAAAATAAAGGAGTTCTGAGTTTTGTCTCTATGGTTTGTTTCCTCTTCAAGTAGCCCTAGGCGCAGACTGTGGATAAGCACTTTCATTGAGAGGGGTTGCCAAGCTTCTAAGAAATAACGAGTTTCCGAAGTACCAGCAAATATTTTTTCACCCAATCTTGATGATACTTGGTGGTAATGATCAGTACAGAAATCCCAATAGGCTCACCAAATTTTGGTCTTCTAGGTTGAAGCGTTCGTCTACAGTAGCAGTTTTTATATTTAGGTTTCT